>NW_025938240.1:0-16016 GCF_000764305.2 Hyalella azteca | reverse complement strand
TTGCAAAATCTTGCAAGATCTTGCTAAATCTTGCAAGATCTTGCTAAATCTTGCTAAATCTTGCAAGATCTTGCTAAATCTTGCTAAATCTTAATAAGTCCTCATCCCTGATGATAATAAGTCCTCATCCCTCATCAAAGATGAGGACTTATTAAGAGCACATCAAGGATGAGGACTTATTAAGAGCACATCAAGGATGAGGACTTATTAAGAGTACATCAAAGATGAGGACTTATTAAGAGCACATCAAGGATGAGGACTTATTAAGAGCACATCAAGGATGAGGACTTATTAAGAGCACATCAAGGATGAGGACTTATTAAGGGCACATCCAGGATGAGGACTTATTAAGAGTACTACATCAAGGATGAGGACTTATTAAGAGCACATCAAGGATGAGGACTTATTAAGAGCACATCAAGGATGAGGACTTATTAAGAGCACATCAAGGATGAGGACTTATTAAGGGCACATCCAGGATGAGGACTTATTAAGAGTACTACATCAAGGATGAGGACTTATTAAGAGCACATCAAGGATGAGGACTTATTAAGAGCACATCAAGGATGAGGACTTATTAAGGGCACATCAAGGATTTGCCTGGGGTAATCATTATTTAATAATAGCAATATTTCACTATATAATATTATCCTGATATAATAGTTCACATATTTGCTACGAAGGAAATAAAGACAAAATGCAGCTCTGATATTTATTTCCCGTCTATAAACTCGGTTTAATTTCTTAAGTAAAATCAGTTCGTAATGTTAGTGAAGAATAAAAATAAATAGTAGTACATGTAAAACACTTTCATTAAATTAAGTTCTATGAGTGAGTTTAGTTCTGATGTAGGAAAAAATACACCTTTCTTGTAAGAAATTTTGAACTATATGAATTTTTAACACAATTTAATATATTCTTGTAAGTTGTATTTATATCTCGTAGTGATAAACTATGAATGAATGAATGGAGATAACAATAAGGTAATTGAATAAACATGAAGCATCACTGAAAAATATATTCAATTTCAAGCGCATGACAATTTCACAGCTCACAGGACAAATGAATAAGTAAAACTTGGGAAAAAATAAGAGACCAATGAAGTTTTATTAAATTTTGTTGAGCATAAGCAGCGATGCGACAAAACCTGGTAGAAATGATCAAGCTTTTCTTAACAAATTATGATGAACTGTTACATTACAATGTATTCATTACAATGTTCATTCAAATTACAATGTGTTCATTACGATGATCATTTAAATTACGATGTACTGTTACATTACAATGTGTTCATTACGATGTTCATTCAAATTACGATGTGTTCATTACGATGTTCATTCAAATTACAATGTGTTCATTACGATGTTCATTTAAATTACGATGTGTTCATTACAATGTTCATTCAAATTACGATGTTCATTCAAATTACGACCTCATTGCAAGATATCTATATACGGTATCATATGTATATAGATGCCGTATAGATACATATACGGTATCTATATATTGTATATACCATATGGTATGGTATATACCGTGCATAGGATCTTGCAAGATTTGGCAAGATTTAGCAAGATCTTGCAAGATTCAGGAATATCTTGCAAGATTTAGCAAGATTTAGCAAGATTCTTGCTAAATCTTGCAAGATCTTGCTAAATCTTGCAATATCTTGCTAAATCTTGCAAGATCTTGCTAAATCTTGCAAGATCTTGCTAAATCTTGCAAGATCTTGCTATGTTTTTTTTCCATTTTGAAAATTAATATAATGACTACACTAGAGAAGACTCATATATAGTCAATTACATAATTTTATTTGTGTTTTGATGAAAACACATAAATGAGGCCTTAGTATTTCCCGACCTCGTAATTTTTCCCGACCCCGTAATATTCTCGAGATTTGCACGATTTCATTCAAATTAAAGGATGTAGGAAATCAGGCAGGTTTTTCAATTACAGGAAAGACATTCTTTGCGTATTTATATTCATTATTCAATTCAATTCTAAGACGCAAAAATGGTGGAGTAAAATTGACTTCTAATGAATAATTTTAAACGTGTAATGTCTGAAAAAACTTCAGAATTTCTTAAATTTTCAAATGAGGTTTTGCATTCGAATGATATTATTCATTAGTGAATAAACCTACCTCTTTGCACCTTGATAAAATTTTTCACCGAACTTCCCAAAGCAAGTTGATAATATAAAAATGCTAAGTAATATATTTAGTTATTCAATGCAGTAAGAAGTTTTCTTCCTTTATTGCCATGACTGTGCATAAGCATTTCTCTTTCACCTTTTCTTAACTGTAGATCACGCTCATGATTCTCATGTGAATCATTTATTTCCATCACCTGTTCATTAATAAAGCAACCATAATTACAATCCATCAAGTGTTTTAAAATAGAATACACAGCATGGGAAAGCCACTAATTGGCTACGTAAATCACGATGTCTTTAAACAGTCATCTTTATAGAGCAGGAAGCGAATAGCCTGGTCATTATTAGTGGCATAAATGCTACTGTTTTGTTTCCATGTACCAACAGTGACTTGACATGTTTGCCTTCATACACAGGTAGCCTAAAACAAAGACCAGGACAATAATCCTGAATAATCTCTGCTCTAGTAATTACAGTCTTGAAATATTAGCCTATTAGAGCGCACTTGCCACTTTTATGTTTTAGTAAATGAAGCAATATATTTGGGAATTTTTGAACAATATCAGCGAATATATTTCAACCTTGACCTCGAGAAAATATTCATTTTTTTCATGTTCATCGCACTATCAAATGTAAGGATCACATATGAAAATTGTATGCATTATATAGTTATAGAAATCCTGGTGTTAAATCAGAATTTGGCTTATAATAAAATGTTCGAAAGCAAACAATATTCAAGTGACTTTTCGAAAATTCTTAAATAATTGTTCAAACGATTTCCATGAATTACTTTATTAAATGCTCATTATTTTGTGAACATTTTTCTATGAATCACCTTAAAAATTTCTTCAATTATGACTAAGACATTCTGTCACCTTTTAGAGGTTGCCCATTTTCAAGCCAATGCTTCAATATAAGTCCTATTATTGAAACACGATTCGCGAATCAAACGATTAAATTTATGCACAATCTCAATATTAGTTGTGAGCTAGTGCTCATAACATAATAATTAGTATTCGTAAAGCATAATATAGTTTCACAGTTCATTGTCAATTTCCTAGTGAGAATAAAATGAGCTCATTAATTAGTGCTCGGTTATTAGATTGCTGATAGTGGTGCAGATTTTCATTGCCAAATATAGTGCAGATGATCGATTAAGATAACTGAGCAGAATCAATCCTTACAGTTCTTGTGATCATTAAATTGAAATCTATAAGTATACGAGAATATGACCGTCTTTTTTATTTTATGGATAAGCATTTTATAACACATAGGTCGTTATATTTAGTTGAATCTTTGTCCATAACAATAAAGGGCATAAAATCAAATCAGTTTTGCATGCAACATAAAATTTTATATTTCATACTATATTATAATGCCAACGAAGAACGAACATCCTGTTGGGTCTTGACCTATCAATACAAAAGCATTGCTTCCTGAAATGGACAACAAGGTTGAGATCAGAATCTTTGTCCGTAATAATAAAGGGCGTAAAATTGTCCGTAACGATAAGGGCCTATAATCAAATCACTTTTGCATTCAACATAAAAATTTATATTTTGTACTATATTATAATGCACAACGAAGAACGAACTTTCTGCAGGGTTTCACCTGTCAATACAAAAGCATTGCGCCTTGAAATAGAAAACAAGGCTGAGATCAGAATTTAACAGTTCTGTTGTTCGATGCGTTATTGTTGACAGAAATTCAATCGCAGCAAGGCGATTTAGTCACTCTGGTTTCCAAAATGAAAAAAATAAATACATTTTTTTAACGGAGAGCATCTGTAGTCGTAAACTACTGTCGCAATCCCTAAGAAATCCGGCTGCAACAGCCAAATAAATGACTGACATCAAAGGCAATCAGAGTCCGCGAGGTCGGCCAAGGTAAAAATGGCTTTTGATATCTCACTGAATCTGCACCAGCATTTTGTTCTTTGTGCAGTTGAATTGTTAGGCCTGGATGAATGAGGCCAGAAAAATTATTGAGCAAGAGCTCACGAATGTGAACAAGACGGCGACCACATGAAACCCATTAACGTGGATTCCGGCTAAAATTATTGCTTGATTTAGGAACGAAATGCAATGTATCTTGATCTTTTGGTAGCCGAATATTTATCGTATTATTCACCCAGGAATTGACAGTTTAAGCTAAAAATTCATGCCAGGTTTCGGTTACAAACAATAGCCATAAGCTCCTAAGTTATAACTTCTTCTAAACTATGACGACACTGGAAAAAAAAACTTCAAAAAAAAAATCCGGCAGGCTTCAAAACAGTAACACAGGAAAAAATGACAACTATTAGGTTCATGAAAACATTTGATAATTTTTAAGTGAACTTTTTAAAATTACTGCTGCAAGTCAGAACGGAATGGAATTCGTGGTGAATAAGTACCAATTTAGTTAAAAATCCGATAGTGCGAATATTGTTCGATGAAAATTGGGACATTTGCAGAGAACAACAAATTAGGCACTGAATATTTATTTACTTGTTGTTAATGCCCATTTATTGGCTCTCCATTGAAGCCAAAATTCCAAAATTATCTCATCAAGCTCGGGATAACCTTTTAATAATACTCTGATTAAAATATTAACGATAATTTTCCGACTCTTTTCAAGAACATTATGTAATTAAAATATGTGAACCAATCGAGTCGCTTATGGAGTCCTTGTTGCCTGATGACTTTCTTTTAAAACTTAATATTCGTAGGAATTCTTACAGGAAAACGCTAAAAATTTATTACGTAACAAAATATCACTCTGAATTAATTAACGCGAATTTTATTAATTAGAAAACAATCGTTCTGACTATTTTTCAGTATCCTGTTGCGGTAGAATTTTTGCTTTATTTTCCATCCAGAAATTTTAGCGGTTGAAATTCAAATCTCCACAAATAAGTTAAATGTGCACATCAAATTTTTCAACGAAATTTATTTACATAATGCCAGTATTTTGCATGGGGTTCATGTAGTATAATTAGATTCGAATTTTTTTCGTCGCAATATGAACTATGGTCAGAACTGGCAATGAACTGATGGACATTTAAACTGCTAAAAATGGAGGCGACATGGGAGAGCTTCTTGTTCCATTTTAGTTGATGTTTTTGTGCTAAAAGCCGTCGAGCTCTCTTTAGAAAGGAAACCTTTGTGTTAGGAAGCTGTAAATTCTAGCTGAGTGCCAGTCAGGAGGAGACTACCACAGCACAGCACGTAGCTTGCTGACGAGACTGACGTAGAGAGACCTTGAAAACTGAACATAAACACGCGCACTCGTTCCCAAGTGCCCTCGCTCCTGTTGAACCTCGAGGGTAAACCCGTGCTTGACCGTGAGAGAAAGTTCCATCTGCCAACATAAACACGTTTCCAATGGTAAACCCGTCGACGCTTAATTTACTGAGACAATAATTGCGTTTTTGAATGAAGCATTCCGGAGTTCTTTTGCATCGAATCGTACAAAGTGTAATAGCATACATGAGTTTGATTCCCAAAGTCGCGTGTCAGCAAAAGATAACACAGCGTTCCACCAAAAGAGTGAGTCCTCAGTCTCTACATAGTCAGCCTGAGTCGATGCAACCACGTCAATCCTTAACATAGACGAAAAGATTAACTTCAATCCAAGTACACGAATGTATAATAAATCCGGGTTCCGTGACATCGATTTGTCTACGGCTATGTGGAGCACGGATAGCGGGTGAATGTACGGGTAAGTAGAACAAGCAATGGTGGCAATATATCTTTGAATCGAATTCTGAATTTGGTGTAAAATTATGTGAACTTTGAGAATACTTAAGCATGGATCTCATCAAAAATGTTTCAATAAAGTAAAAAATGTTAAATTTTATTGATTAGGATCTTGATCTTACCGATCATAAGAGGCATATTTGGTTAGTAAATACGTTTAAAGATATATTATGTCCAGGTTGTAATATAATATGTGTAATCTGAAATATAGTTTGTGTGGACATTTATCCTACCAAAAATATTGTGTGGTTGATCCAACCGAAAATATTTGCAAAGTTAAGTATAAGAAGTAGATGAATAGAAGTGTATGGATACTAATGAATAACTAAAATTCAAACCGATAATTTAATGCATCTCATTGATAATTAATTCTTTTAGTAAGGTGGAAAAATTGAAATTAAGATATAACTGGTTAAACCTATGTACTCCGGACTGCTGAGTAGCGCAGCAACAGCTGATAATGCAACGTGGGGACAGGCATCTGTTGTCCTCAGTACCGCTGCATTTGCGGCGTAAAGCTACAACGAACGGGAAAAACGAACAGCGGGAAAACTTGCGAACGGGAAAACTTGCGATCGCTTGTGCCAAAGGAGGCCCCAAAACGCTGGTTACTGCGCACAGAAGCAAACAAATTACGTCGGCGAGGAAATTTATGGGTTAAAAGATTATTTTTCGGCAGGCGCTCTGCAAAACCTCAGCTGGACGCATAAATCTTGCGGTTGTCTCCACTCACGAGCAGCTCATTTTCTCGTCTTGAACAGCCGCAGTTTTTGTACCAAAATGTGTCTGTTTGGTTTAGTTTTAGGATTTCAATGTCATACAGGATTTTAATATTAACCATTCACAATCCGGCCTTAAAAAATACTTTGAATTTCAAATTATCCTTCAAATAAATGATTTTTAAAATTTTAAATTGAAACGGAATAATCATAGGGAATGTTGTTTTCACACACTTGCTAAGAATGACATTAACGCGGTTGAACAATGACACGAGGGCACAAATTTTATGAATCGGAATGATCAAAATCGAACACAATACAGATGCAAGTATTGAAACTATGGAGAACAATAATAATTATAGTACCGTGATAGGTGTTTATTGGAAATAAACAAAATTAGCGTTTATTTCTCGACTTCTCTTAACATGGAAAAGTTCTGCCAACACAATCTCCTCTCTGCTTGATCCAAAGTCTATTTTGAAGAAGTAAACAATTTTAATTGTAAGTAAACAAAATTAATTTTAATTTTCAAACAATGAAGATCACGACCTGTGATCTTCATTGGTATGAACACAATAATTATTAATAAACCAACGCATATTTAAAGTTCAAATTTCTTTAACATCGAATTTACATCTATAAAAAATTATCCTATCACATCAGCAAGCATTGACATTTGATTACTCACTAACGATCATCAAATGAGGAACGTAGAAAAAATATTATTCCATCAAATTTGAAGACAAAAAAATCAGAGTATAATATGTACACAGGTCAAGAAATCAGGGTTGATTTGTTTAAGGTCCGTAGCCCATATCACTTATCGTAGCCTTGTAACCTAATGGACTGCCATTGATTTTCAGATTTAAGTCCTTTAAAAATATTCCCAAACCTCCATCAATCCAGCTAGGTTGGATCTTGTCCTGGAACTCTGTCTGGGTAGCCCCACCGATAAGGTAAGGGCTACTAATATTCCCCTTTTATTAATTAGATGATTTTAAATTTCTTCAGTTTTTGTCCTCAGGATCATCGGTGAAGAATCCAGTCCTCAGAAAGAGATAAAAGATGAAATAAAATCTCCAATAATTCTTGAGCTAGACAAGTTTGAACAGAAAAAATATGCTCGTACAGGCAAAAGGGTAACAAGCGGAGCGTATCTAACAATGGCCTGGTCAAGCCTATGGGCGCTACACGCGCGTGAGTCGCTACGCTCCGTGCCCCCGAACCAGAATTAGGCGACTATATATAATTTTTTTATTTAATTCATTCATTTTTACTTCACTGCCACCACAATTCAAAAACAACACACACAATACCCCATCGTGGCGCTCTCGTGTGTGTGTGGTGTGTGCAGCAGTAATAGATTTTATAGAAAAAAAAACTCTTATGAATATGATATAACCTATCCTAGCCTTACCTTTCCTAACTTAACCCTACCAAACCTAACCTCATCCCTAAACTTACCTAACTTAACCTGAACTAACCTGACCTGATCTACACAAACCTAACCTAATTTAACCTTACCTAACCTACGCAAACCTAACCCAACCTAAAGTATATGTGGTGGTAACGAAATGAATTTGTTCCTGGCTTGAACCTAACCCTAAGAAGCTATATCTATCCCACAACATTGTAAATTATTATATTCTATAATTGTATTGTGAATCTTTCAGGCCGGAGTTTGCATTTCCAACAATCAGTAAAATTGTTGGAAATGCAAACTCCGGCGTCAAAAATCCACTTACTCATTAACATATAAACTTATTAACTTTATACCAGAAACTGGACAGTACTATGTCATGTTCGCCTGTATTTTTTCCTATTGACTTTCTTTGCAACAAAATGCGCATTTTTATTTTTCACTATTTCGGTCTCGTTTAGAACTTGATTTCTCAGGCAGTGTCCAAATTTTAGCGCTTCTAGCGTTAGACCACGGTGGCGTGACCGCAACTAATAGCATAGCATAGCACAGCATAGCATAGCACAGCATAGCATAGCACAGCACAGAACAGCAAAGTAAAGTAACACACAGCACAGCGTAGCACAGCACAGCAACGCACAGCAGAGCATAGCATAGCACAGCACAGAATAGCACAGCACAGCACTTCAAAGCACGGCACAGCACTGCACAGCACAGCATAGCAAAGCACAGCATAGCAAAGCACAGCATAGCACAGCACAGCATAGCACAGCATAGCTAGCACAGCTCAGAACATCATGACACATCACATCACAGCACTGCACATCACAGCACAGCACATCACAGCACATCACAGCACTTCACAGCACGGCACAGCACTGCACAGCATAGCACAGCAACGCGCAGCACATCACAGCATAGCATAGCACAGCATAGCAAAGAACAGCATAGCAAAGCCCAGCATAGCATAGCAAAGCACAGCACAGCACAGCATAGCATAGCACAGCACAGCACTACACAGCACTGCACAGCACAGCTCCTCAAGCAGTCTTCAAATTTTATTGCTGTTCACATTTAAGGACGGCGGCGCGACCGCAAGCAAGCCAGATTTTATGACCACAGTCCCTTGCTCCGAAGCCGCCGGCTGCAGTTCAGTGAACATGGTATTACACAGTATTCAGTATTGACAGTATTAGACGCAGTATTAAACACAGTATTGATAGTAATGGAAGTAGTATTGAACGCAGTATAGACAGAATTGGATAACCTAAATTAGTTTTTCATCATTCTTATTACCGAGTAATGGGCAGCTAAAAAATTTGTTAAATATTTTTACAAATTCTTATGAGTAAATGTACTTTTAGCAACGAAGCTATGACATCATGCAGATGTATTTGTATAATATATATATTTTTTATAGCATTGAACTTCAATTTGTTATAAATATATAAACAAAATAAAAGAGTATAAACTTTAATTTAGATTCATAGGAGTATTAATTGGCATTTTAGGATTGATTAAATATAATGTATTTATTTAGATTTGAAAATAACACTTACTAACTGAATTAGTTGATAATTGAAATAATTGAAAACCGATTTGAACGACTTATTGATCAATATTGATCCTTATTGAACCTTATTGATCGATATTGATCCTTATTGATCCTTATTGATCAATATTGATCCTTATTGAACCTTATTGATCGATATTGATCCTAATTGATCATTATTGATCCTTACTGATCCTTATAGATGAATATTGATCCTTATTGATCGGTATTGATCCTTATTGATCCTTGTTGATCCTTGTTGATCCATATTGATCCTTATTGAGCGATATTGATCCTTATTGATCCTTATTAATCCTTGTTGATCCTTATTGATCAATATTGATCCTTATTGATACTTATTGATCGACATTGATCCTTATTGATCCATATTGATCGATATTGATCCATATTGTATTGATCGATATTGATCCTTATTGTATTGTCCCAGTATTCAATATATTTAAATATATGTTTTAAAATAATGATCGGCGCACACGTGCATGCAAATGCCAAGTCGAAAGTTGTTTTATACATGATAAATGCAGGTAAACACTTCTAATATATTTAAGAATTTGTCAAATTTGTCTCGAAATAATAAACATAGATTTCTATAGAAATTTCATGGTATATAAATGATCCCCGAAGTATATAAAGTTCAATGGTATGATAGTCGATTTTGACAATATTTGCAAAAAATTAGGACTAAAATATTTTCGCCGTTTAAAAATTTGTTCCTGGACGAGTTTTCATGCATTAATTACTCAAATGTATGTAACGATAATGGACTTTCGAGCAAATCAGCACCTCAGGGAGCATACCAATAAGCGATATCGATGGTTATCTCCTCCTTAATGAAGTTAAATTGCGTTTTGTAATCATTTCAAAATGGTTTTCCATTAAAATGAGGGGTTGAAGGTGAAATTTCAACTTATCCAATATTTGACGAAAAATAACGGAAGAAAAAGAGGGCCCCGCGCAGTAAGCTTAGGGCCCATAGAACTGATATATAATTCTCAACAAATAGTTATACGTGTGCATTTTCCCAAATCACAGTCTTATCCGAGTTATAATCCTTTGAAAATGCAAAAAAACTGAAATAATGCGGGTGGTGGGTCAATTACCCGGAGCAATTGTGATGTTGAATGAAAATGTTTTTTCTATGGGACTTTTGCAATTTTTTCTTTCACCGCTCTATTGCCAAAAAGCTGAAGCAGGTAACCATATACGTAAGAAGTTTCTAAGTTAGGATTATATTACCCAAATGCTTTCTTGAAAAAGACCTAAAAAGGCGAAAATTTGATATTTTGCTATTTTTTGAGCTTCAAGTTTGTTAAAAAATAATTTTTTAAAAATAACTGAAATATACAGTAATTAGCGTAATTTTGTCCTCTGTTGATTGCAACTTTCGGAAAGCTTCCCAAAATTACGAAGCTTGCACAATTAACCTAAGAGTGAGGACGTCCAGAAAAGTGTCATTTTGGGTGCATTTTTGATGAAAAATGGTCGATAGTAGTCTACTTTGAAAATTCATATTTCGAGTTCTATCAAAGCTACAATCACGAAACAGGGTTCAAATTAAAGGCAAAGGCTGATATTTTATGATGGAAGTTATAAAAAAAATTCAGGCACATTTTCCGTGGAGTTATAGCGGTACAAGTTAAAAAGTTGGAGAAAAGTTGGAAATTGTTTCGCTAATAACTTTGTGAGTTTTCAACTTTTTCAAAATCCGATTTAATCAGCGTGTACGTCTCGATGAGGCGCGTTTTTCTCTGTAATTAGAATTGCGAAAATATTCACGGTTTCGCCGTGAAAAATTAAAAACTGCCTGAAAATGGCCAAAAACGACGTTTTAAGGGTCAACTTTGAGCGTCAAGTTCGGGTAGAAGTTTTCGCTTTGAAAGGGTCTGCTGCTGAAGTTAACTTCTTTGAACATTCGTTGTTTGTTTGCAAGCATGAGCATTGTTTTGGCTATTCAACTTTCCGAGCAGTAAGCGTTGCCGCAAAAAATTTTTTGCGAATTTCTTTGTGTTTGCGATTTTTTTTGAGGGGGTTCTGAACGATTTAGCGACATAAGACATGGAGACAAAAAGATTTAAAATTAACTCGGGGTCCTCTGTGCAAATTTTCAGAAAATTATATAGGGCCGTTTTCTCGCAATTGGAGTTTTAGAAAAAAAATCGACCGTCCCGCATAGGTTCTGACTAGCACAATGAGCCTCAGGGGCGGGCGCGCAGCGGCAGCTCCAACTGTCCCTGCGGGACGGTGGCTCCTACGTCACCGGCGCATCGAACTAGCTCCACACATATGCTGAGGCTATATGAACTATTGGGGTTAGTTCAACCGTTTCAGAAGTTGATTTTCTGGTTAAAACTCTCATGATTCAGCACTTTATATCAACTAACTCGAAGAATCAGTTTACTTTCCTTCTGAACGGAGGCTGTCTGCAGGTGTCAGTTTCACCGTCGTAGGGACATCGAGAGCAAAGGCCGTTACTGCCGTGATTTTACTCGCAATTTACGTGTCAGTTCACCAGTCACCACGGTAAGGTGAATGATTACCCAGTTTAGGTCAAATGCGTGTTAAATTTCAGCAGTTATTTGCTGGGAAATAATTGAACCAATAATCTTGAAATTCTGGAAGCATTTCAAGCATTCTGGAAACAGACTAGACGAAGCTATGCAGAAGCATATGTTCAGTCTTAAAATGCCTAGCAAATTACCAGGCAATAAGTCCAGCAGCTATCTCAATCAATCGTCAGCTATGGACAGATCGGGTTCCGAAGGCCGGATCCCTTGTAAATCAAGTCACGAAAAGTTCAAGAATCGGCAACAGGCCATGGGCCTATTTCTTCAGCGCCGACACTTCTATTTTATTCTATTCTATTTACGCCGTTATAAAATGAAAACAGATATTGGATCATGTGTGAAGACCAACAATCATGAAATTGTTAGTCTCTGTGCCATTGCAAAGTGAAAAAGTAAAAGATTTATGCCCAAATGCGACGTAAATTACCACCGTTATAAACTGCAAATCAAATTCAGTAGCAGATGAACTGAATGTAACAAAATTCAAACAGTTTGATGTAAGTTTGCTGAGCAATAATTTCTTTAGTTTAGAAGGAAATTGTTAGTTGATTTGCTCGGTGAACGACTGAACAGTTAGTTACTCGGCAAATTTTAAATGAATTCATGTTATTGTGAACTGTGAAGTGAGTGAATTCATACAGCTATAGTTGAACATACGATTTGGGTCACAGTGATTGTTATGAAACATTATTCAGAAACAATTTTTTGAGTTTGGCCGACATCCTATTCATTTGCAGCAGTTTAAGTTTGTTGCCTGAATTATAAACGACTAAACTTACATACCTGAAATTTTTACAGTCAAGGCGAAGGTAGTTTTCTCGACGTTTCAGATTATTTTAAGCTGTTCAATGAAGTGTAGTGTCGTGAAGTGAAGTGTAGTGTCGTGAAGTGAAGTATAGTGTCGTGAAGTGAATTGCAGTGTCGTGAAGTGAATTGCAGTGTCGTGAAGTGAAGTGCAGTGTCGTGAAGTGAAGTATAGTAGCCGAAGCAAACCATCCGCTTCCGAGTCATGTCTCTTCCCCAAAAAGAGGGCTTTCGAGCTCCTAGCTGGCCCGCCTGGGAACTCCCAAAAATTAGGAAGCGAACTAAGTGCTTCTCAGCTTGCAGTGATCTTAGCAGATAGCGACTGGGATGGTGCAACAATGCAGACAGAAAAGGATGATGTCTTGAGCCGTCGAACCAAGCAGACCGAAAGAGAAAGGCATATTTTGATCATACTTCCTCCGCAGTACCAATACGGAAGAAAGTATTTGATGCTGTCCTGCCTGATCATCCAGTTCCAACCTCAATGTTAGCTCAAGCACAACAGTTGGAGCTACAGTTTGGAGGCAACAGGAGAGTCAGTAGTGTGGGAGCTGAGACACCTACAGTTATGGCAGATAAGCGTAGAGATGACTGTGTCCTGCTCATGCGTCCAGCTGATGATGCTTCACGTAAGAAGCTTTCTTCCCAGCAAAGCTTTGTACTGCCCTAGTCTCCCATCCTTTCAACTTCTTCGAAATTCGAGATGTCAGAGTAAACTTGCGGAAGGGGCTCATTGCTGTTGAGCAGGCTGACTCTGACAATTTCAATAAATTGATTTCCACTACCAAACTTGGATCTTGGAAGGTCACCTGCAACAAGCCCAATCAAGCCAAATACCTATATGGAGTTACGTCTCCAGTGGACTTAGATGCTGGCATTGAATCGCTAAAAGACTGCCTAAAAATTGATGAACCAGTTGAGATAGTGCGGATTGAGAGACTACCAAACCCGTATTCCAACAACTTCTCTACGCCCTACCAACGCATGTGAAATTAGGCCCAGTCCGATACAAGGTCCAGCCATTTGAATTCCCTCCTACAATGCTTCCGCTGCCAACTACCAGGTCACTCTGCTTAGGAATGCGGGTCCCGGAGCGGCGCTGGTTTGTGCTGGCCCCCACCATGTGAGTAATTGCAAGAGCAGCATAGCCAAGTGTGCAAACTGTGGCTTAGCTCACAAGGCAAACTCCAGTGAGTGCCCTTGTTTGCTGGTGCGTGCTGGACAGCCTCCGATCAGTACCTCACTGTCGCGACTGCCACTTAGTCCGAGGTTACTGAACTATGGAGGCAACTCTCCTGTTCGGGCTAAGCCAATTGTGCATCCTGCTCCCGCCCAGCACTGCTGAGCTCGCTCATGGAGTGCTATTGTCTGCTCGCCTGTGCGGGGTTTCCATAAAAGTCAAACTTTGGTCGAAATACATAATGCGCCTGAGAGCTCTTGCCAGTGGGTAGTGTGGGATGACAGATAATCCTGTTGATTGTTTTCCTTTGAATAGTGGAGTGGCTGCGTCAGTGCAGCCAGCTGTTGGTGGGCCTGTTGAGGTGGATGGAGCTGGCCGTACGGAGGGTGAATCGTCCCTTAAGGTCTTGGGTAAATTAGGGAAGGTATTGAGCGACCTATTTTCATTGAACTAGAGAGATGAGTCAAAAAATAAGCGCAGTTCACTCATTGATGCTGCCATCTCAACACATTTTGAGGACCCTATTGCACTGCTCCAACAGGCTCCTCCTTCTAAAAATGTTGGTGCACTTTGCAAAGCATGCCTGAAGCATCTCCCTTCTGTGTTCCAGGCCTCTCCCTGTGCCTCGGTTGTCTGCTCGGATGCAGACCTTGCCTCAGTGTTGGGTGTGGAGGACTTTGAGCTGGTCAGTACAAGTGAATCATCTGAGGCAGACTTGCCTATCTTTGGAATTTGGAAGGTGATGATATCCTGCCAACACCCTCCTTGGGGGCAGGTGGTGGACAAAAAGCTCCCAGACACCGTAAAGAAACCAAAAAAGGTAAATCTCCACCAGCTGTCCAACCTGCTGCATCTCGCCGCTCATCTCGTCCACGTAAAAGGATAAGCAGTAAGCTTTAAACATGGTTCCACTGTCTTCTCCCTTTTTCAATCATTGTCTTGAACTGTAATAGTCTATACTCACATCTTGCTGAAATCAAATCACTAATATACACACAGAAGCCCTGCATTATGTGTCTTTCAGTAAGTGTCGGCACTGAAAAAATACGCCCATGGCCTGTTGCCGATGGGTCGCCTGCCGAAGACCACCACTGCCCTGAATGTAATGGACCATCATGATTCCTGCTTTCCGGAACGTAGCCTTCAACACTTCAAGCCGTCCGTATCTAGGTCGTGTCGAACCAGCCCTCGGTCGAACGGCCACTTGTCGAAGGACGATATATTTTGGAACAGAACTATGCTATCTGAAACCTAACCTCAAATGCGGTGAACGTAAAATTACGTAATTTAACGATGCCTGGAAGTCATATTCAATCCGCAGCCTGGTGGTGCACGGCAGGTGGTGGTGAAGGCCGGAAGAGGACAAAGCCGAGTGGTGCACGGCTGATTGACGGATGTCCGGAGAGATCCAAGGCGTTCGATTCTGGGCTTATTGGTGCACAAAATTGGTGGTGCACGGCTGCGCTACCTTGCCGATTCTTGTACTTTTTGTGACTTGATTCCGCAAGGGATCCAGCCTTTTAAGGCCGATCTTTCCATAACTGACGATTGATTGAGATAGCTGCTGGACTTATTGCAAGGCTTGTAACGTGCTAGGCATTTCCCTAACTTCCTATAAGTTTATTGAAGAGTACCGCAATTTGCCGTGCTTATGGAAGGTCCTTAGCGCAGAATATTCGAACAAATTACAAAGAGATGAAGCATAACATAACATAACATTAACATAGTGATGTCGGCGCTGAAGTGTAGGCCTGATGTGGCCTGTCGCTGATTCTTTTCCTTTTCGTGCCTTGTTCATAGATCTAAACTCGTGTCATTTGACCGGATCTTTTCATGACTGACGATAGTTTGAAGTAGCTACT
>NW_025938239.1:0-861 GCF_000764305.2 Hyalella azteca | reverse complement strand
AAGGCTGGATCCCTTGTGAATCAAGTCACGAAAAATTCAAGAATCGGCAACAGGCCATGGGCCTATTTCTTCAATGCCGACACTTCTATTCTATTTTATTCTATTCTAATTTCTAACGTCACTGAAGTAGTACTGTAGTAGCGTTCACAGCTATTCACACAGCACAGGGATTCCGGAATGCAGACGTTAGCAATTCTATGGCCGTGCAGAACTTGAGACACTTTTTGAATAGGCGAGACTACTTCATACGGTCACAGTACGGTTTCTTAATTATGACAATACAACCGTCATTATCGCAGAGGACCTTGGTGAACAAATGGGCGCGATATAGCAACCGTATATGCAGAGCTGGGTAGCGCTACTTTGAAATGTAGCGGCCGCTACCGCTACATGCTCTAAATGTAGCGGACGCTACCGCTACAATTGCTTAAATGTAGCGCCGCTACCGCTATCGCTACTGAAAATGTAGCGGCCGACATGTAGTGCGCTACTGCCCACCTCTGGTAACAACTAACATGTTGACACTAGAAACAGGCTGAGGTTGACAACATTACACCGAAATCTTTCGTAGTTTTATTCTGTAATTTATATTATGTATGTATCATGCTGATTTTTAAATAAAATTTAATACTGTTAAGTAAAATCTAAAGGCTATATCTATAAATGTAGCGGAAGCGCTGTAGCGATAAAACCTTGTATCGCTACTTAAATATGTAGCGGGCGCTACCGCTACCGCTACAATTGCTTAAATGTAGCGCCACTACCGCTACCGCTACGGAAAATGTAGCGGCCGCTAGTAGCTGCAGCTACATGTAGCGCGCTATTGCCCACCTCTGCGTATATGTACGGGATCGCTCTACC
>NW_025938238.1:0-212 GCF_000764305.2 Hyalella azteca | reverse complement strand
CTGTTTGCCTGCGCACGCTCTGGTTCGCCTGCCTCGTCATCATCGCCGCCTGCACCAACTTTACTGATATGGTGCGTGCTGTTTTCTTCTTATTTTGTTATCCTTATTTTCTTATTGATATTATATTTACTGATATGATACTTGACGTTATCTTGCGTTATCTTGTCTTTAATGAGATGGTACCTAATGTTATCGTGTAAGAAATGTTATTT
>NW_025938237.1:0-9544 GCF_000764305.2 Hyalella azteca | reverse complement strand
GCAGTTTTATAGATGTGGTCTTTACGCATCGAATGATATGTGTCTCGATGTTGTAGCTTGAAAATCCTAGGAGGAGATAGATTTAAAAAGTACCCTCTTTTTTGACCGTTTTCTAAGAATTTCACGTTTTCTTTCATTTTTTTCGAAGAATTCACAATAAAAAAATGTGAGTTTTTTCCATTTTACATATGTATACCAAGTTTCAGAGTGATCCGTTTGTAAATAGCCGAGATAATTTTTGGGGTAGACGCTCCCCTTAAGGATGTCTGCAGAAACTTCAATGTCCTATTGGACAACATCAAACCCGTCTGCAAAACGAGACACTGTACTTCGGAAAGCTATAACAGCGGAGGAACGGCTGATTGCTACTCTACGTTTTTTAGCCACCGGACGGTCTTTCGATGAATTATTAATTATTGAGTATTAATTATTAATTATTATTTGTTAATTATTAATTATTAAGTATTATACTTCCACAGAATTCCTGAAGTTGGGAGTTGGTTAACCCATGCGCATGGCCTTGAGTAGTGTTTTCAGGAATGGCGCCAGGATCGATGAGATCGGCCGATTCTGCACATTGAACTGGTGCAGCCATGTTGTTGTTTTGTCTGCTTCTTGAGGAAGTGGAGTCGTCCTCCATACACCTCACGGCTCAATGGTGCAGCCATGACACACGCACTTGTTAAAGTAAACAGAGAGATTTTGAGCACGTCTTAATTCGTAAACGGCTGAATGTCCATCACTATGTTATGTTATGTTATTACACGTGCAGGGAAATTCTACTGATACGCAGATATTGTGACATAAAAGTTTCCCTATGGATTTATGAACAGTACTTAACTAAATGCCCTATAGTCAAGACTAATATTTTATTAGTGGTTTCAATTGTCAATATCATCATATATAAGAAAAACGCATGTGTTCTACACAGTATCACAATCACATAACTGACATAAGCTAATGATTTTTATAAAATGACAAAATTCGTCGGGCAACATGCATTACAGCAACTATGTAGCTACGGAAATCCTAAACATATTCATAGATTATAATGATTATATTGGTACATAAAAAGTAATCCAGCCGTAAAATTGTCCGAGACGTCAAATTAAAGTTCGAATTACACACCCCAACCGACAAAACAACGTGAGAAGCTGATTACGCGTCGCATGTTCCCTATGTTGACACATGGTTCATAATATCTTGTGATGAGAAATTTTTTAGCTTTTATTTTGTCAAGATACTATTTCAGCTCCTTCATTGCATCAGACATTAGCTCATCTGATCGTGGACAAATTGGGTGTTGAGGTAACTCTCGCATATAAGATATTTTCGGAGCCACAAGGAAGTACTTCAATGGGCGTTTTTCGCTGCTGTTTTGCCCCAGGATTGCTGTAAGAATCGGCGACAGGCCACATCAGGCCTACGCTTCAGCGCCGAGATCATTATGTTATGTTACAAATCCAGGATGAGGCCGTTTGAGTCACACTGTCACAGTTTTCAATTCCAAGAATTTCGTAGTGTTCAGCGACTGAATCGACACTTCTCCGGACGCGCCTGCGAACTCGCTTGCGGACTCAAACGCATGAACCGATCATAACACCTACAATACTGAACGGATTGGAATGTGTGTAGTTATTACCGATACGCTGAGGTAGGGTCTATTACAAATTTTTACGTTAATTATTTTCAATTAAAATCAATAAAATTATTCTTTAATCAATTGAGACACTCATAATTTCTTCAATCATGAACGGATTTGCTTGAATTTTGTAATAAAAGTAGTTATTATTGATACGCTGCTGCAGGAATTATTAAAGATTTTTACGTTGATTAATTTTAAATTAACTGAATCGACACTTCTCCGGACCCGCCTGCGAATTCGCCTGCGGACTCAGCTCAACCGAAGGACTCATAACTCCTACAATACTGAACGGATTTGCTTGAATTTTGAAATATAAGTAGTTAATAACGATACGCTGCGGCAGGAATTATTACAGATCTTTACAGAAATTAGTTTTTAATTAAAAGTAATAAACGTATTTTTTAACCAACCGAAGGACTCATAACTCCTACAATACTTAACGGATTTGCTTGAATTTTGCAATATAAGTAGTTATTATCGATACGCTGCGGCAGGAATTATTACAGAGTTGTTACATAAATAAGTTTTTAATTAAAACTAATAAACGTATTTTTTGATCGACCAAAACACTCATAACTCCTTCAATACTTAACGGTTCTGCTTGCAATTTAGAACATAAGTATTTGCTGTAAATTCCCTAGTTTTTTTGAATGATCAAAATTTGATAAATATCCAAATTTTTTACTAAGACGAGAAAACTTGAACATTGACGCAATAGTTTCGAAGAAGCGCACGGTGTTCACACATTGGGTAAGTTATATAATGTTAGTTATGTGTGTTTGCCTAGTCTCGAGTTGCGGTAGCTCCTCAAAAGTTGTTTATATTGTAAAATGGGCCTTGCGCGACCGATAATTTCCAATTCTCCGGATGCCGTTAGGAGAATGGTAGGATTATCTCATAGAAATTAGTTCCCTACTGTCTGATCAACCAACTAGGCATTGTTCCATATTATATTTTTACATATCCAAGTTTTGAATTTAAAATTCTCAATGCTGTATAATGCCTTGAAAATGTTAATATTGTGATTTGAAAAAGAAAAAATTTAGTATACACCTCTATTAAAAATTGACACATTCATAATTATATCAGTTCAAGAAATACTATTAAATGTTATACAACAAGCACCAAATATTAGTGCTATTTATTTCAAGTTATCTTGATGATTATGATGAACTGTAATAGTTTATTTTGACCAAGTTAAAGGATCACTAAGTCTTCACCACAAAATAGCATCTCTGCTTTATTTACCAAAACCATTTCAAAAACCATAGGCAGTAACACTGAACTCAACAATTAATGTATTCCTTTCCTGCAACACAGATGCATTACTATTCATACTACAGATATATACCTACTTACTACACACTAGGAACAACCAATGTCGTCCAACATAGAAATAACTCAATAGCATTCGTCAAATATTACAAAGTATTTTGTTTACCATCTTCTGAAAGAATATTGACCTCAGAAATTGTGGAACTACATCATTCCCGTACTTTTAACCTTACAGAACCATGAGCGCCAGTGATCGAGCCATATCCAACCACTGCCTTCCATCGTCGACTACGTTGGCAACACGTACGTCCATTTGCCATCGAAATTCTTATCATAACTATCCACGCTTACACTGTAGGCAATATCTGCCCTTTCTCTTCAATCGGGATTGCGTAGTCCGTAAGTAGTAGGGTTAACGGATCATCAAGATTGCACCGGTTATTATATACATATATTAGCAATAGCTCATCACAAATAAACATTTTCTCGTCTTAGCATTGACAGGAAACATTTTTAGGAATTTGTTTTCAGCCTTTCAGTTCTTTCTTGCCATTTCATTTACATGAAAATAAATGCCGAGATTCACAATAAAAAATGTAATATACATTATTTCACAAGCGATATCTTATTTTTACCAAACCAAGTGGAAGGGTGGCCCCTGGCCCAGTGGTTAAAGTTCAGAGTACCAAGATTGGCGCAGAGAGGCGCGGGTTCGATCCCAGCTCTGTGCGCCAGTTTCTGGTCAGAATCGGTAAGGAGGCCGGGCGGTTAAGTACAGCAGAATTTGAATCAGTGAGTTGCGAGTTCAAGCCCGCAAAATGCTGCGACTGTTCTGCGATGTTCAGAATCGGCGACAGGCCTACGGCCTAATAAACGCTGAAACCGCTATTATTAAAGCCTAGGACTCATTTTTTTAGGTTTACAGTGCCGGAAATGGCTATACGACCACCCAGTTTTCTCCAAATATTTTTTCTTGCACAAAAAATTATGGGATTCTAATTATACGAGGTTAAAATTCCTTTTAAAAACGGTTCCAACGCTATGCGAAAAAAATAATGTTCTCAAAATATATGAGAAGAAATTATGAAAATTAGAAAAACCTAGGTGGAAATGGTTATAAGACCAGGATAGGCTTTTCTCCATTTTGGTATCTTCCTGTAATATTTTCACTTAAAAAAGTACAGCAATATAAAGAATATATTGATTTTCGTCATTTAGGGCCTTTCTGGTGTACTTCTGCTGTAGTTCAGTGTCCTCACTTATATTTTTTCGAAGTAAAAAATATACCAAATGGGATAAGACTCACTGAGGCCGAGAAGGCGCAGATTTTCGGCTTTGTGAAATGCAGTAGAAGCCAACGGGACATCGCAATGGGAATAAAACTCTCAAAACCCATTGCGCAATCATTTTTTTGCTAATCCGGACGGCTACGGGTGAAAAAAGCGCACTGGACCAACACCAAAATTAACCAACAGGGAGACTGTTTTCTGAGGCTTCTTAAACTTGCGCTACCTCTACTTCTATAAAATTGGCGTCCGTTAGACATTGCATGACTCGAAGAAACTCAAATACATGACGAGGAAAAACGCCCCTGTGCACCAACATAAGCATATTATCAACCGACAAAAATTTGCTGAAAAATATTTGCTTATTGGTAAAGGGATGGCACAAGATTAGCTTGAGTGATGTAAAAAGTTCAATCTTTATGGTCCAGATAGATGGCAATGCTATTGGCACCACTGGACCGTGAGCCTGAATTTTTTCCAAGCGGCAATCTTGTGGTGGTTCGGTCTTGGTTTGGAGGGCGTTTAGCCGAAAGGGAAATCACTCTATAGCTATTTTACATGGGAGACAAGATTCCGTGACTACAAGCACACGCTGTTTTGCCAACTTCTCCCTTTTGCCGATGAGAAACATGAGGGATCATATGTTTTCCAACAAGACAATGCTTCGATTCACACCTCAAAATCAGCAAACATGTGGCTCCTAGAGCAGAATATTACTCTGTTTGCCGTGGCCGGCGCTTAGTCCTGATCTCAACCCCATTGAAAACTTATGGGGCATCATGGCGAGAGATGTTTATCAAAATGAGCGCCAGTTTCAATCTGTGAGTGACCTGAGCACGGCTATCCTTCGTTCTTGGGATTAAATTTCTCAAAAGACACTGGATTATATGGTAAATAGCGTGGGGAGAAGATGCATTGAGGTAATTATGGTGAAAGGAGGTGAGATTGCCTATTAAAATGAGTGTATGTGATCCACAAACGGAAAATTGTATAATGGTCTTATAACAATTCCCACCTAGGCTTTTCTAATTTTCATAATTTCTTCTCATATATTTTGAGAAAATTATTTTTTTTTCGCATAGCGTTGGAACCGTTTTTAAACGTAATTTAACCTCGTATAATTAGAATCCCATAATTTTTGGTGCAAGAAAAAATTATTTGGAGAAAACTGGGTGGTCGTATAGCCATTTCCGGCACTGTAGTGCTATGGCGTATATTTTGATGTTCTAAACCAGTTTTTCGCGTGTTTATATATTTTTCACTAAAATTTCGTTAAACGAATGACTCTTCCCTTCCCTAAACTTTATTTATCTGTAATCGAAATATGTACTTAAATAAAGGTAAGAAGTATTTACGTTTTTACCAGACATTTCGGGCATCATGGCAAATCTCTCAAGATCAACGTAAGAAAGAGGCCAAATTTTCCCAACAGTGGTATTGACAAAGAGTTGAAGATCTATAACTGGAATTTATCGCGTTCTCACCGATGTTTCCTTTGACTGTACTACAAGCTGAAGACCAGCTCCCACATCTGTGTTGATCGTCAAGTGCTGACTGGTATTTCCGAGATAGATAAGTTAAATGATATGCTAAAGAGAAATATAATTCATGCGAGACGGCTTGCTTGATTAGTTAAAGATTCTATACGCTTGAGTCTTCAATTAATACACATAAAAAAAAATAATAAAGTTTCTCGATGGATGAACTGCGTGCTATAGCAGTTCGATCGTCCATATAATCTTCACCATTCGTCCATAATTAATGATACTGCGCTCTTAACAACTAAATATGCAGCAATAAAAATGAAAGTTATACACCGCCACACCGCGCTTTAAGATGCCACTTGACTGGGCGAGTCACTGCAATGTATATCAATGAATTTCACGGTAGATGCTTCACGGCATTCCCATGAGCCCCGTCGAATAGAATAGAAGAGTCGGCACTGAAGAAATAGGCCCATGGCCAGTTGCCGATTGTTGTACTTTTCGTGCCTTTATTCTACAAGGGATCCGGCCATTTCAACCCGATCTTTCCGGAACAGACGATTGTTTGAGATAGCTGCTAAACTTATTGCAAGGCCCGTAAGGTGCTAGGCGTTTCAAGACTGAACATATGCTCCTGCATAGCTTCATTTAATCTGTTCATGGAGGCGTTTATACTCGGAGCCTCAACGATGCCATCAGTTCGGTGACTCGAAGCGAGAAGAAATGTCGCATGCGACGCTTGGATGTCGGCTGCATCCGGCAGCATGTGGGAGCTGCCGGAGGTTCTGCTGAAGGACGAGTGCTGCGCAGTTAACGAGCATTCGAAGAAGAATCGCCTTCCATTGTCTGTGGTTCTTCTTGCGTCTGCAGTGGAATTGGTTGCGTTAGAGCTCCATTGTACGAAGGCGCCAGTCAGTCTTCCTTCATGTTGCCGAAACGTCCACAGCCAGAGCAGTTTCTAGGCACAAGAGTTGGAAACTCCTCGTCAGATTGTAAATCGGGAACGATGGGGCATTCAGATGTCGAGGATTGAGGTTCAGATTTCAGAGAGCGTCCTGGAGAAGATGAATCCTCGGTATCTAGTTGGGCAATAGATGGCATCATGAGTTTGGAGGTGCCCATTCGTTTTGCTGGCGATGTTTCGGGTACTGGAGTCTCGCAAATTTGGTGGTTGACTGGTTGTGGCCTCGCTGTGTACGCGCTAGGTTTCTTAAGCTTGGGTATCCAACAAATTATCGAATTTTAATTCACAGACACTCTCAATTTGTAAATGGTGCCGTGAATGTTGTCACATTGATGGGATCACGGGTGAGAATTGTACATAATGAAGACATCAAGATGTATAAAAATACTGATTTATTCTAATAATACTCCTGGAATCACTACCTAACTATCCCGTGCCTGTCACGTAACTATATCGTACGGTCACTCAATCGATTCATTCTCTTAATAATTTTATAAGTTCAGTGTAGCTGCAACCCCCTCGTGCACATTCATAATTAGTTTATATAAATTTTACGATGCATCACTTTAATATAGGCTTCCTTGGCAGAAACCGGTTAGAAGCATTGCAAACGCACGTCAATTAATTATTCTCCTTTAGAACAACCACCAACTCGAAATACACATGTCCAAATTTATTTATATTTACAAGTAATGGACATAAAGATAATAAATAAGATGAATTGGATTCAAAAGAATGACTAGATATTTCCACCAATTTTTTTAAACAATTCATCTTTCCGAGGTGATTGAACAACATCCACCACAAGGAAACGATTCCTCGCGATTGATCATGTTTATATTGAGCTTTGGAAAAGTTTTGTGGCTCATAGACTCCTGCGTTTGGTGCTTTTTCCCTTTCGAGACGAGACGAGACTGAAGAATTTTTCTCGGTTAGCAATAAAAGCCGGCACCATTTTCATCACACCGTAGGAATTCTAGGACAATACCGTGACGAAACGTCAAGGTTAGAAGAGGAGTTTTAAAATTTCTCGGAATTTTCATTTTCTATAACGAGACATAAGAAGACATAACGAGATGTTAATTATTAACTTGTAAGTAAAATAATGAATTAGAATTATCTAAATGAACTAGGATAGTTATCTGATAAACATTTTGTCTGTTAACAACGTTTCAGGTATACTACAATGTAAAATGACATCGCTAATGCCCATCTTTCAAATTTGAAGGGTTAGACTCTAGAGTGAACTTGAAAACATAACGAATTGTTTTAAATGCAACAATTAATTTCAATGTTGAATTAAATTCAACGTTAGATTAATTTCAACGTTCTCTGCGGATAATTATGGGTTGTTTCGTCTGCGACTAAAGAAAGGGACGTCCGGCGCAGCGACTCCGTCTTGCCTTACTTGGATTGTGAGCAACGAGCTGCATCAGGCAAGCTCAAGGAGAAATTATGAAGCATGAACTGTGTGCCAATTGCTAAACACTGCCGTGCTGCTCATATTAAAATTTCACTTTTTTGAATAGTATATTAGCACATACTGTAGCGGTCCGACTTTTTGTCGTTCGCGCTCTTCTTCTTTTTCTTTCCGACGCATTACTCGGAGCTGAAATTGGACATGAGCCGGGGTTGGCTCACTCTCGATGGAGCCGCCTGCCTGGACGGGAGCAGTTCTTATATTTTGGTTGATTCATTCGTCGGCCATGGACGGGTGCAGCTGCAGGCAATCGGAGCTAAAGTGCCAGTCTCAAGACTGTAACGCTTCCGGCACTGTACGTCGCCAGGACTTGGTCGGTGATTTGAACATTTCTCTCCCACTCGTCGAACAGCGTAGCAGGAAGCTGCAACTTGTTGGCAACGTTCGACAAGAGCCCCGTTGTAATCTCGGCAAGCACTGTTTGAAGAAGCTACTAGACTTCCACCGGGTTCGATAAGGAGCTAGGCATTTCAAATCTGAACATATGCCTAGATTGCTCCCTGCAAATTTGATGGATTAAATTTTATGATAAGGTGTACGGACAGAATAATTCCATTTTGTGAAGAAATCAAGGTGTAAATAATTTTTAACCAAATATATTAAATTTTAAACAAGCCAGTTACGAGAAAATTATGAATTCTTAAATTAATTAACTTATGAAGAAGGTTCGGTTTTAACCAACCCTTCTCTCGGCGACGCTTGTCCGAGATTACACATCATCGCGACATGATAGTTAGGTACATCATAGTAGAGGTTGCAGGCGATACAGCGCTTTTGCGCTAAACAAATTTATCTATTCCGCTGAGCTAAGAGCAAATAGTGTATGTCCGGTGCCGAATTAATTTCTTTCGAGAAATAGCTCATGGACTCTTGATAAAATCTTAAGATTTGTAGAAAAATGATCTAGATTTCTGAGATCTTGAACCTAATCTACAGGTTGTGATGCCTGAAAAGCGCCCCATTCACTAGCGGATCTGACTCGCGAGTCCGGTTAGCTGATTCCGACTATCTCTGATCTGGCTATATTTCTCTATACACCTACGTACTTTGCTCGCAGTGCCCAGTCGTGAAGATGAGTCATCCGAGGCAAGTTGACGCCATCGTTTTGAGCGAGCTCAGGGGGAGTGAAAATGCAACAGAGGAAATGATCTGTGTGGTCGAAAGGATGGCTTGTCAATCGACAAAGATTCAGCCATAAAAATTTGCTAAATTTCATTCGCGACGATAGTCGTAACGACTATTGAAACTATTTAAGGGGAGCGTCTACCCTAAAATTGAAAATTTTTACTTTTTCGGGTTTTATACTAATTTTAATGCTGACATTCTGCCCTATCCAACGGTACCACTGCCATCTCTCTACGTTGATTTATGATTTCACGACATTTCATGAAAGGGTGGCGGGTGGGGGAG
>NW_025938236.1:0-889 GCF_000764305.2 Hyalella azteca | reverse complement strand
GTAATTGAAAATGTTAGAAAAAAAATGAAATTTTGACCGATAAGAATCAATCGGATTTGAGAACACGCATGAGAGGATTAATGAGAGTTAATAATTTATTGTTAAAATGGATTTAGACTAATATTTTTAGCCAATAATTTGCTGATAATATAAGCAAAATTTTTATGCATTTCGCTATATTCTATCATAAAGTTGGGTACGAAATTCTTATCGAATGAAACTTATATTCGTTCTTAGGTTCTTTTCCCATTCACGTCAAGTGAACCCTAGAAGCATTGTCAGTCTACGTTTACTATTTGACAATTGAGCCCTATATACTTTATTAGAATATGTTCCTTATCTTGTCAAATGAACCCTTTATACTTTATTAGTCTATGCTCCCATTCTTGTCAAATGAACCTTTTATACTTTATTAGACTATGCTCCCTTTCTTAAGAAAGGAGCCCTATATACTTCATTAGACTATATTCTCACACTGGTTTGACCTTAAAACCTCATTAATTTGACCCTGAAATGCACCGATTTTTATTTTTACAGCCATTAAGCAGGTCGACTAACCGACATCGCCATGCAGACACAGAAACCTGTATCATCCGAGCTGCAAAAATTAACTGAAGTAGAGCGGGGGTCTGCACTACAAGGCAAGACGCTCCTACTATGTGAGAAATTTTATTGCCCTTCACTCAGGGGTGGAATTGTTCTTAGAGTTCCAAACAATCTTTCCGACGAGACGAGCAGAGAGTGGTCGTAGCACTGATACGCTTTTTTGTCCGATTTTACTGGGTCCGGATGACACATATACAGGGTGAACCAGAATTAACTGACCCTTTTAATTTGTTAATAAATAAAAAACTAAGAACGTTATGAAGTTGAAACTTGTTTTATTTAA
>NW_025938235.1:10634-50015 GCF_000764305.2 Hyalella azteca | reverse complement strand
TACATGAGATGTCCGGGCTTTACATGAGAAGTCCAGTCTTTACATGAGATGTCCGGGCTTTACACGAGATGTCCGATATTTACATGAAATGTCCGGGCTTTACATGAGATGTCCGGGCTTTACATGAGATGTCCGGGCTTTATACGAGATGTCCGGGCTTTATATGAGATGTCCGGGCTTTACATTAGATGTCCAGTCTTTACATGAGATGTCCGTGCTTTACATGAGATGTCCAGTCTTTACATGAGATGTCCAGTCTTTACATGAGATGTCCGGGCTTTACATGAGATGTCCGGGCGTTACATAAGATTACCGGGGTTCTCCTCTACAATTATAGTGTTAGGTTCCTTCAAATCCTGAATGCATCTAAATTCCCCGATTATTCGGCGACTTCCGTGTAGCGATATAAGTTTCATCCGACGTGTCTTCTGGTAAATGTTCGTTTCGTCTACCTCCATTATATGGTCCCAAAATTGCGCCAACCAGGCAAGCAATTGTATAGCAATGGTACGTCAATTTGTCTTTTTATTTTTACAAACCTTGTATATAAATAAATTGGTATAAATTTATTTATATAAATATAAATAAATAATATTTTATATAAATAAATAAAAAATATAAATAAATAAACTTGTATATAAATAAACGTTTCAAATGATCACTTCAATAAATTGGAAGACCAATGCAGTCTTCCATTTTCTGACTCAAACCGCCATTGCACTTTTCTGTTACTTTTAAAGATAATTTTGGACGTAGGTACTTAATCTTAGCTTAAATAGTGCACCAGGCACTTGAAAATTCAATTAATACAAAAATTAACACAGACTTTGTTTTCTCCTACATTCTGGGTTTTGTCGAGAGTGTAACCTACGACCATCGCACATGTTCTCATTCCGGCAACTTCTTTCTCCCATCTGTTTTTTAGATTATTCTATACAGTGCCTGGCAACGATAGTGTTTTGGATACAGTACCTGGCAACGTCTACTGAAGTTAGGTCTCAGACAAATAAGGCCGGTCTCACGGCCAATATTCAATTTCAATAATTAAGGAATAACTCCCAAACTAATGAACGCAGCTCGATGAAACTTGGTACACTTATTCATTAGGACCTAACGGTGATGTTTAGTCTGTGAAAAATTTTTCGATTTTGTCTTCGTACGCGAGTCATACGGATATACAAAGAATCGACCGGAATTTCTGAGGCCGATTCTTACATTTGCATTGACAAAGATCCGTATACGTATCCATAACTTGCTAACGAAGACAAAATCGAAAAATTTGTCACGAGTAAAACATCACCGTTGGAAGGTTAGAAATGTATATTCAAAGTTTCTTTAAAATCGTTTCAGTAGTTTAAAAGAAATTTCTTGGTCACTCCAACTTCCGGTCCGAATCGCTCTATAATTTACGAAAGAAAGTGAATTGGAGAAAATTCTTACGAGCTAAACATCGCCGTTAGATCATAATGAATAAGTGTACCAAGTTTCATCGAGCTTCGTTTATAAGTTTGAGAGATATTCCTTGGTTACTGACTCTGGAGATTGGCCGTGTGGCCGCGGCCGCGAGTCCGGCCGTAAATTTGTCCGACACCTGCTGAAGTTGGCTAGAATGATTAAGATTTTTTAACTATAGGATATTATATCATTTTAGTTACGGCTAGACCTTATAGAGAGTTACATAAGAACAGCTACGTCGACGACGGCAAACATGAAGCTCTTCTTCGTGGGTAGCGTCGTGCTCTTCAATTTCTATTTCGTTTCCTCCTCTCTGGTGGGTGAGTTATAATTACCCGTGTAACACACGTTCAATATTACTCACATTTATTGTGCATAACATCAAACATATTCAACATATTCAATTCCATAGTTTGTGAATTAATAGCCTTATGAATTACGTCAGTGTTGATCACCAGTAATGTTACTGTGCGTCTGTGTTGGATATGAATTTGCTTGTCTCTTAAATACAGTTACTATTATTTTCTGTTTACTGCTTCGTATATCACAGGCCTGCTGCGTTCACCAAACTCATTTCTTTATTCCGTGCGTGTTGCATTCTTTATCACTGGCCTTCGTTCATCCTTCACTTCTTGTAAATTTAACTAATTCTGACAACCCTGCCATCATACTGAAAGCAAAACTTCAACTCAAAATCATGTTGTACATACAGTGAGTGCAAAAAGTATCCGAAACAAAGGAAAAACTTCATTTTATTAAAACCTATTTAACCAGATTAATATAAACAAACACTATTCTTAAATTTACATGGGACATACAAATATATCAAAATAACAGTATCATTAAATGTTGACTGGATAATGTATGTGACGAACTAATCTTGAATCCCCGAATAGCTAATTAATAGCGTCACCTCAGAAATTCGGATGGTCTAATTGCTGTCTCTTATACACATCTTAGATGTGTATAAGAGACAGACTTGACATACATTAGATGATTCGTTAGCTCTCATTTTATATAGAAAAAAATTAGAAGCACATTGAAAAAATTCTTTTATTCTAATACATTTATTTGCTCTTAATATATTAACATTAAATAAATAAGAATTATTTAACTGGTTCAACGAGGTAATGCATGCACCAATTGTGCAGAAGTTAAGGGGAGTATCTGTTCAAAATCTTTCGATTTTGGTTTTTTCTATTTTTATGTTCATATTAAAGCTGACATTGACGAATCCAACGGTATAAACAAATAATGGTGATACCAATTGGTGGGGGTAAAATGAAAAAAATCCGAAAAATTCATGAAAAATGCTCCCATACCTACAAAAATGAGAATTTAAAAAAAAGCCTTCAACAACTTTTAGATATGGTTTTTACGCATCGAATGATATGTGTCTCGATGTTGTACCTTGAAAATCCTAGGAGGAGATAGATTTCTACGGTACCCCCTTTTTTTGACTGTTTTCTAAAAATTTTACGTTTTCTTTCATCTTTTCGAAAAATTCATATGAACAAAAAAGTCTTAGATTTCTGTTTTACATATGTGTACCAAGTTCTAGAGCGATCCGTTTGTAAATAGCCGAGATAAATTTTACCTCAGACGCTCCCCTTCGAATGACATGCGTCTCGATGTAGTAGCTTGAAAATCTTAGGAGGAGATAGATTTTTATAGTATCCCTTTCTTTGACCATTTTCTAAGTGGCGCACGGCGTGCGCCGCGTTAATCACCACCTCACAGCTCCTTCCATGTCTCCGCTCACTGACTTAAGACCTGCATAAACCTCAGGAGGTGCTTGGGATCGAACCCTGGGCTAGCGACTACCAAGACGCATCGCTAGCCACTTGACCATCGTGGTGATAGCGACTCAAAGTAAAATCTAGCTTTTTTATTACCTATAGTTTGGTAGCATAGAATTTTCAGACATTATATACAAACTATATTAGTTCGATAGCACATACAAAGGTATTAATGGGTATGAGACTGTCGTTGCAGGAGAGAGAGAACCGTGGTATTACTATGAGAAATGAGTGAGTCATAGCTAAAAATCCAGTTTTTCAATGAGCTGTATCAAAAGAAAATGAAGTGACCTTCTGAATTAAGTAGAGTAACTATGTTAAACTGCGAGATCAATAAGTAGGGATTGCCTTCTGAAATATCCTCACTCGACAGGAGTTCAGTGCTTAATGTATAACAGATCAGCTAGCGGTCGAGGGTAAATACAGTATTTTTTAGAACACTCTCGATATTAGCGCGATGATCTTACCTCTGCCAGACCGGTCCTGGATCTGGAGCGAGTTTTTGTGGAAGCTAATTTTGATAGCAAACTCAGCTAGCAGCTGGGGGCGCACCATGGAAAAAAAAACTTACTCAAGGTTTCAAGCTGGTTTGACTCAAATGACTCAAGCCTGGTAAATGACTCAAATGACTCAATCGGGGTAAATGATCGTTAACCCATGATTCGGGAGTAATTGGTTAATTGTGTTGGGCAAGATTCATGATCAGTACCCTGTTAAGCTGTCTATGCAGATTCGGGGGTAATAGGTTAATTTTGTTGGGTAAGATTTGGGGTAAATGATTGTGGTGACCTATGATTTAAGCTGTTTATGTAAAGTGTTGTGGTAGGCTCACTGTATATACTACTTATATTTACATTAAAATTCATTAGCTAGTATATACTCTGACGAATTCGAGCGTTCAGCAATAACGCTTGACTGAACAAGCAATAAGTTTGAAAAAATTCAGCACAAACTAAACTATTCCTGGAACTCCGATGAAGAATCTATGACTGTATGACACAAAAAATCTGATTATTGCATGTACAGCAAATCTACATCACCAACAATAGTTTATTGGCATAGCTTTATTATAACCATTTGAAACATGTAGCTAACTGTTAAATTATTTTAGGGAAATTGTAATTTTCTCATACAAGACTTTTTTTCAGATCCAACACATGCAAGGAAATTGCCGTGCCACGATTCAGATTAAATAAAAATGAAGTGAATCATAGTTTGATGATCGCATGCACTGAGCAATTGATCCAATAACGTTCCAGAGTTCCAATAACGATCCAATAGGCGTATTTATAAAAATGTACCCTGTTTAATGAAATGAGTTTTTCTTCTAAAAATGCGTTAATGTTATTCAGTTATTATAACTAAAACACGCTTGAGCACCTCAAACTGTTTTTTTGTGGACATTATCATTACCTTTACCGAGTGTCTCGCCTATTTGTACAATTGCGAATGGGAAGCACTGGCTCAGCCACAGCCTCCTGAGTTCTGACTGAGCCACGCGTGCAGCCCTCACCAGAAAGTAGTCTCCCTTGCAATCGCGAATTTCTTGTCTCCTTTTTATGTTAAAATATTTCGAGGATATGCTATAGAAAAATCTGTTCCGAGGACATTTTTCATTTATTACATCTTGCAATAAATTCACTTGCAGAATGCTTCCTTCTTCACAGCTTGTTGTTATGTTTTTAACTTCTAGGCTTCTTTCCTGTGAAAAACATTAAATAGGATTCCGAAACGCAACACACGTCGAGGGCCGATGGCTGCAAAACTTGCTGTGGTCGAGTACAACTTGGAGGTCCGACAGGCGCCGCGTTTCGCCAGTTAGTAACGTGTGCAATCTTCTTCTAACCGGTAATGTTCCCTATCCGATGCTTTGAGCACATGAGCACTGATCAATCATCTAGTTCTAGGTGTTGGGATTTTCGTTCAGTTAGCCACAATTTTACAGTTATAATCATCAATCTATTTTTATCTTATTGGATATATTAGCAAAATTTCACAAGAAATTCATGTGAGAACATTTTTACTCTACAAAATGTTACGAGTAATTGATGAAATATCCATATTTTGATGAAATTACCTAGAATGTTTCATTTTCACATATGTAATACTGTATGAAAATGTCGGGGCCTGCATCATTCCATTTTGTTAGAAATTTATAATTTCTTGAGTTATATAAAAATATTTTGTAAGATCGTCCTAGCGATGATCTGATATAGAAGCTGCATCCCGTACTGGGTAAGCGCTTGAAATCGTGTTAATGAATTCAATAAGTTCAAAATTAACTAATTTAGCCAAATTCATTGCAATTTCATCCGATAGTGCGAAACAAAATTTTTACAGTGACAGCATCACTTTTTATGTTAATTACAGCAAGTCAAAAATAATATATTGCCAATGGACGTAATGAAGAATACAAAATTCACTTACATTGACATAGAATAGAAGAGTTGACGCCAGCGTTTCAACTCACCAGCTTCCCCACAGCGCGCGTCTTGAAGTGGTCCGTCGAATACTTAAACTCCGAAATTTCTCTTGAAATTTTGAGGAATATTTTCTTTAATCGTGGGAATTTATCCTGTCATATATAATACTGATTTGATGGGATGCATGAATATTTCTGCCATTGGCTCGTTGGTAGAACCAGATGCTCAAGTCAGATGACACGCGTTCAGATTATTATGATTACTTCTAACTGTTCAGATTATCATGATTCATCATAAAATATTAGAGTTTTTATTAAAAATGAAGTTTTCGGACCTTACAACATCGCGGCACATGCGTGGACACATATGGACATCCCGGCACATGCGGGGACACATATGGACATCCCGGCACATGCGGGGACACAGATACACATCCCGGCACATGCGTGGACACATATGGACATCCCGGCACATGCGGGGACGCGTATGGACATCCAGGCACATGCGTGGACACATATGGTCATCCCGGCACATGCGGGGACGCGTATGGACAGCCAGGTACATGCGTGGACACATATGGACATCGCAGAATCTCAGATGGACAAGGAGCTGTTTAAGTAGACGTTTAATTGGTTATTTAAATAATTAGTGTTAACGTAAGTATTCTTTATGTCATTTAGTTGTGTAAGATATTTGTACAGTGTAAATAGCGCTACTTTGTGTTCAGTAAAATCTTTCATTCCTCCCATTGTTTCGTAGACTTTCATCCTAAATAATACCTGGCATGTCTAAGATATTTCGTATTGATAGTTTGATGGAAGAAAGTTTTTGAGTGACAACTCGATGTAGCGTCGTCGAAGTTATCGAGGGTTACTAGTGTTGAAGTTGGATTAAGTTCTCGCTAAAATCGAGTGCAGAAAGTGCCGAAACTTTGAGGTTTGAAAGTAGGTATACATTTTAAAGTTCCTCTCAATTCTCAAAATAGGAATAATTATTTATTACCTCAAGTTCCTGCGATGAGTTTTGAACTTGTGCTCAATACGAAAATTAGCAGCTACACGTGAGTTATTCACATACATTATTTAAGTGCGGCGTAAGTTTGAGTTGAGATTGCGTTGAGTATGTGGTGGGGGTTGGTGGCACGGTTGACAGATGGTATGTCTGATGATATGGTTAATGGTGCGGCTGATGCCTCGTGGTTAGCTTAATACTTGAAACTGTTCGGTTCAAGCTACTCATCCTACATCAGTGTAAATATGAATTGTCGCTATACACCCATTAACATGCTTACACCTTTCTTATTATCCCATGTCTGACCAAACTGAGATTACTGAATATCTTCAGCGGAGGCAAAGATTCCATAATACAGGAATTTTGGAGTAAGTATAACATTATATATTATAAATATTTTTTAACATCGATTGCCTCATAAAAAACGATTACTGTTGCTATAACTACGTCATTGCGAGATGAAAGAAACTATGAAGTGCATAAGTCAACTGGAATGAATTCTCCCACGGATAGGCTAGTTTAATAAATTGGAGATGGTGATAGTCACACATAAAATACAATGGCTCAATTCCACATTGAGTCATAAATTAATCAAACAATCAACTACAAGAACAAAGTTCATCACCGGTTCATGATTGCACTGTTGCACAGCCGCGCAGAAAACTACATAAAAAAATATATCAGTGAATTTAAAGCCTATGAAACGGGAATCAACCTGGCGCAAGAATCGAGAAAAAATAACTTGCAATGAGCTTTTCTACACTTCCTTTTGATGACGTCACTGTTACTTATGCTAAACATTGCACCACATTTGGCCTCTAAACAACAAATACTTTTGAATTACTTAAGGTTTCCTAGGCGAACGACGTGCTGAGGTTCAGTAGAAAGCTATAAGATCGACCAATTTACCTAGTGGCGTTTTCACATGTTCAGTAGTTAGAGGCTCAAGTCGATAATTTCTAACTTGGCTATCAAAAAATTCCTGTAGCAAATTTCCTAAAATATATTAATGGAGGCCCTGTGACCTTAAATAAGATGCATGTCGATTGGTGAAGTGAAAGCAGTCAATACCGCGATGTATATTTCTTGCGGCATGTAAGTATGTGTCAGGATATCTACCACGTCAGGATGTTTGCATGTTTACATTGCGGCAGTGAAGACAGAGAAATGTAACAGCACATCTTGACGGGTGACACACTGGGACCCTGCACCTGGCTGTTATAGTACCTGGTCTTTATAATAAAGTATCATCAATAAATCATATCATACGTACAACACAAGTTAGACGGCCTCCCTGGTGCAAGCAAGTTGTTTCAATTGTCTCTGAGTTGATATGGCGCAGCAACTTTGGCACTAAAAATAAATACTAAAGAATATTGAAGAGCGGTCACCCCGTCACGGCTGAACATTTTCCTGTTTAACCAGCGACCTGAACATGTTCAAGCTCCACCAGCTGCCTGAACATGTTCAAGCTCCACCAGCTGCCTGAACATGTTCAAGCTCCACCAGCTGCCTGAACATGTTCAAGGTCCACCAGCTGCCTGAACATGTTCAAGGTCCACCAGCTGTCTGAACATGTTCGAGGGCCATCAGCTTCCTGAACATGTTCACGGTCCGAACATGTCTAAGCATGTCGAAACTTTGTTCGAAACATATGAACATGTTCGAAATCATTTTACTGGTTAACATGTCTATGTTCGCAGCATAAAGTCATGCCAGCCAATTGGTAACAAACAGATTTTTGATCACCTAGGCAACGGTTCCTAATTGAAGAAGTTTTATAATGAGTTTACCCTGAAAATATTTACTAAGCTTCATAAAAAATGTTCATTGTTGCTATAACTATGTTATTGCGCCTCGCAAGTTGCTGGGAGTGATAACTGGACGCTCTTCCACAGATCGAATTTTATACGAATAAATATGTGAATTATATAACATTTGCATGGAGCTGGCCGTAACCAGAACTACATGTAGCAGCTAGGCAGTATTAGATGAACTAGATGTGCTAGATGTATGAAATGGAAGAGAGAAATAGAAAAGAGAGTAAAATCATGTGGTTATGAGTTTGGAAGCAAGTGATGGAAAGAAACGACAGCCTGAGATTGTGCAAGATGAAAGAAATGCTGTAGTATGAGTACATATAAGTACTTATATTATCAGTCTGCTTACCGTTCATATGCAAACTAACTGAAGTATAGCATCGCTAAGGCTTAAGATATTTAGACTGTTAATGTCCAACCCGAGGAAGATGGAACGCTCTTTATCTGCTGACTGTGTTCACCGCACCCCGGGCCTCGAGTTGCGCAGCAACTGCAGCACAATTATTGGTCAACTTCATTGAGAAATGCGAGCCTGCAACTATGATGGAGATTTTCATCATTCATTTCTTTTTGCCTTATTTTCATCCATAAGAACATCATTATTTTGTAAAGTTCCCATCATTCATTTTTAGCGAGCCTAAATGCATTAGAATCACGTATATTTGCTGTTAGAATAGTTCAATAGATTGAATAGTTTCATTGTCGCCTTCGAGTTCATCGCCAGGCGGGAGTGTGGGGCTCGGCGCAGGGCTGCACAGAATAGCAGAGCAGGGCTACACTACCTTCGTTGTGGTGCGCTGATTCGCTCCTTGGGTGCATGCGAAATTTTTTCAATTGTTATTCAATTTAACTGAAGCTTTGCGTCGCTAAGGTTTAAGGTGACCATCTGAAGGGAAATTAGTACTAGACAGACAATCAACGTCCAACTCGAGGAAGGCATGCGCATGAAACGCATGTCTTCCTCCATTCTGGGAGGAAGAGTCTGAGAAGAGACCATTTCAAGAGTCTGGGAAATATTTTACACATTGCTATTTTACAAAAGCTTTGAAATAATCATCATGTGAAGCTGTTCACAGGTAATGCTGATCCAACCATCATCACGATTTTACCCACTACTGATATCACTTTACTATTTACCCGTTATGGCCCAAAATTTAGACATTTTTACTGACAATAATATGAATATAATACCTACCATGCAAAATTCGAGCGTTTATGAATCACGCTTGACTGAACAGGCAGTTGGTTTCCCGAAATTCAGCACCAACTAAACTATTCCTGTTACCTCGATGAAGAACCTATGACTATATGACACAACAAAATTAGATTAATGCATGTACAGCGAATCTACATCACCAACAATAGGTTATTGGCATAGCTTTATTATTTACATTTGGAACATGTAGCAAACTTTCAAATTATTTTAGAGTAATTTTCTCATAAAAGATTTTTTCCCAGACTTCGATCGAACACATGCAAGGAAATTGCCATGCCACTATTCAGATTAAAGAAAAGCAAAGGGAGTTATAGTTTGAAGATCGGATGTTTCGAGCAATTGATCCAATAACGTTCCAGAGTTCCAATAACGAACCAATAAGCGCATTAAAAAAAATTACCCTGTTGTTTGACACATGAGTTTTTCTTCGGAAAATGCGTTAAAGTTATCCAGTTATCATATATTATAACTAAATCACGCTTGAGCGTCTCAAACTGTTTTTTTATGGACATTTACAGGATATTCCCAGAGTGTCCCGCCTATTTGTACAATTACAAATGGGAAGCACTGGCTCAGCGACAGCCTCCAGAGTCCTGACTGAGCCACGCGTGCAGCCCTCACAAGAAAGTAGTCTCCCTTGCAATCGAGATTTTCTTGTCTCGTTTTGTGTTAAGAGAATTCAAGGACAGGCTATAGGAAAATCAGTTCCGCAAACATTTTTCAGGCTATTACAAAAAGTTATTACATTGCAATAAATTCACTTGCAGAATGCTTCATTCTTCACAGTTTGTTGTTATGTTTTCAAGTTCTAGGTCTAGGCGTTAATGTCGAGGCATTAATAATTGACATGAAAATATTCCCTGTTTTTAATTAATAAAATTAATTCCTTTTTCTTGGAATGGTGGTGAGTGTGGGAGGCCTTTAAAAAAACACTTGTGACCAATATTAGGGATTAAGTATAAAAATATAAGGTATTTTATAAAATAAGTCTTTCTATGATAGAGCGTAGCGAGTTTACGGGAGAAGGTAACTTTCACGCTCTTTTGTCTTGACTTATTTAACATTCATTGTACGTACAAGTATTAGTTCGATATTTATCGTGAAATTAAATCTGTAATTACAGATCGTTATACGCGTTAATTGCAAAGCGTTTGCACTCGTTCGAAAGCTGCAAACAAGACGGGTTCGATGAAGCTAATACCAAGGATGTACATGCATTACTTTTTGCGTTACGCCGTCTTGAATTTTTATGAAACGACCAATTTGCATAAATAAAAATATTAGAAAAATAATATTCATAGCTTATTATTGGAGTCAAACTGAGCACGAGTCTAACGACGCGTGATGGTATCTTCAATACGAGTAATTGGCAATAGAATAGCTTGGGCTACAGTATTATGAAATATTTTCGGGCATTTTTTTCTTTTTTTTAAGCAATTTTTCTTACTTGGCCCCACTGAAAAATAAACAATTTCACAATACCCCATCTTAATTAAAAATCTATCTCCTCTGATAATTTTTCAAGCTACAGCATTGAGTGACATATCATTTGATTCGTTAAGACAAGATCTAGCGACTCTAGAAGCCCTGTTTTCCTGATTTGTAAATGATTTGAAGTATATACTGAAAAAACTAAGGGCGAAGGGGAACAATAAGTGAGGAAAATAGTAAATAGTTTAGTAAATAGTATAGGAAAAAATATAAAATAAAAAATAGAAAAAATATAACTCAGTACTCACTGCAGTGAGTGACAGAGGGCGCATTTTCTTAAAATCGACGAAAATGTGAAGTCACAGACGGACGGACGGACGGACGGACGGACATGACGAACACAATGGCGCTTTTTCCATAAATGAGAAAATGCGCTAAAACGGGGTTCCGGAGTCAATAGATATTATCTTTACAAAGTGAATGATACAGTGGGGGGAAATAAATATTCGTACACTTGAAAAATCGTATTTTAATGTATGTAAGTACACAAACTTCCTTCACCGATGAGCTGATTTGATCCTAGGGTGCATGTGAAATTTTGGCCATTCTTATCCAAACTAACTGAAGTATAGCATCGCTAAGGCTTAAGATATTTAGACTGTTAATGTCCAACCCGAGGAAGATGGAACGCTCTTTATCTGCTGACTGTGTTCACCGCACCCGAGCCTCTAGTTGCGCAGCAACTGCAGCACAATTATGGGTCAACTTCAATCAGAAATACGAGCCTGCAACTATGATGAAGATTATAATCTTTCATTTCTTTTTGCTTTATTTTCATCTTTATAAAATAATTATTTTCTAATATTTCCACCAGTCATTCGTAGCGGGCCTGAATGCATTAATTAGAATCACGTATATTTGCTGTTAGAATATTTCAATCGATTGAACAGTTTCATCGTCGCCTTCGAACCTATACCACCTTCGCTGTGGTGGCGGAAAGCCTACACCAAGGCGCTGATTCGCTCCTTAGGTGCATGTGAAGTGTTGTCAACTCTTATCCAAGCTAACTGAAGTTTGGCATCGCTAAGGTTTAATGTGAATTACAAGACAACAATTAGAACTAGACAGACAATCAACGTCCAACTCAAAGAAGACATGCGCATGAAACGCGCCTCATCAGCCGGAGATGATGACCGCACTACAGCGCATGCATTCACCCCGAACCTCGTAGTGCCCAGCTGAGAGCAAGTCCTGCTCAATTGAACATTTTTGGGGGAAATGCGGCTAAGACTTTCGAGGTATAAACTTCTATCGTTCTTTCCATTCTATGACAATGGCTAAGAACCATTTTTTGAGTTTGTGAAATATTTTTCATGATTTTTATTTACAAAAGCTTTCAAATAATCATCAGGTAATGCTGTCCATCATCCAGTGTCCAGTCTCCATTAAGATGCAGTTCACAATTATTATTCTTTATTAACCTTTGTATATCCAAAACATTTTATGATACACTGATTCCCAAAATGGGGTCAAATATGACCCCAGTGTTTTTTGTTCTTTTTAACATGTATTTATAGTCTTTTCATCAATAATAATGGTAAAAATACAAGTTTGAACATTTTGAAGCTTAACTTAAGAATGTTAGCATGCCAAAACTTATATTTATTAGAATGAAATCAAACTTCCAGAAAACACAGCATAGTTGTTAAAAAAGTTAAACATTACAGTTTGTGCAAGTGATTACATTGGATTCTGTATGTTCAGGGCAAATAAATGCAGAGCAAAGTGAACACTTAGTAATGTATTTAGAGTCATTCGACCTTGGGCACAATGAACATCGATTTCTTTTCCCTGTTCTTGAAGCAGCGGTGTCTGGAGTTTGAACCTGTCGTGGCAGGGGCATATGAATGCAGTCATAGCAGCTTGCACTGAAGTCGGTATACCTGTTCTTGGAAGTTTTGCCCCTTGTTTCGATAGCAGGTTTTACTAGTTCATTACCCAGTTTCTTTAGGAAGTTTAGTCTGGTCATTAGGCAAGAGCTGGTCTTCATCTTCTGAATCTTCATCACATATTAGTTCTTCACTCTCGACCTCCAAATATGATAAATTATTCATAACTTCTCCTATTTCATCATCAATAAGAAATTTACGAGACATTGCTAAGGTAATTGAATCTGTAAAAGGCCAAAAAATAATTAATTTTAATGTAGAATAAATTTTAGGATGAAATTTCTGGTCAACATCTCTTCCCAAAATGTGGTCATGAATGACCCCGACGTCATAACTACAAAACAATCATAGTGATTCTCAAGACATTTTCTTCTAATGTTTTACACTTCATTTCAGAAAGCAAACCACAGTTTGATGAATTTTTTGCAAGTATTTTATATATTATTGCAAAATTTCACATTCTGGGGGCATTTCAGACCCCATTTTGGGTCTCTAAGAGTTAACCCCTTTAGGCCCCAAAATATTATGCTAGAAGTCTACATAAAGAGCCTAAGTCAAAATAGATTACGATGGTAGTGATTGGTATAACGATATACTGAACATGCTATTGATGGAACTAAATTGAGCACAAACTAAACTATTCTAGCTACTTCGATACAGACGCAATAACTGTGACACATGTAAAAAAAATCGGATTAATTAATGTACTGCGAACCTACATCACCAATCATAGTTATTGATATAGCTTTATTATTGAAATTTGGAGCATGTTGCAAGCTTTCTGATTATCTTAGATAAATTTGCTCATTCTAGATTCATGTCAGAATTCGATCAAACTCATGTAAGGAAATTGCAGTGCCACGATTCAGATTAAATAAAAATAGAGGAAGTTATAGTACGAAGATCGCATCTTGCCAGCAATTGATCCAATAACGTTCCAGAGTTCCAATAACGATCCTATAGTCGCAATGATCGAAAATTTTTACCTGTATAATACGAGTTTTTTATCTAAAAATACGTTAGAGGTTCGTAGTTGCTTATATTCAGTTAATATAAGTAAAACACGCTTGAGCGTCTGTAACTGTTTTTTTGGTGGAAATTCGCTGGAAATTTCCAGAGTGTCTCGCCTATTTGTACAATTACAAATGGGAAGCACTGGCTCAGCCACAGCCTCCTGAGTCCTGACTGAGCCACGCGTGCAGCCCTCACAATAAAGTAGTCTCCCTTGCAACCGCGATTTTCTTGTCTCGTTTTATTTTTTGTTTTCACAGATTTCGAGGATAAGCTATAGGAAAATCATTTCCAAAACAAATTATTTGGCTAAAAAATCTTCCAATAAATTCCCTTGCAGAATGCTTCATTCTTCATAGCTTATTGTTATGCTTTTAACTTCTAGATATCATTTCTATGAAAAAGAATTGAATAGGATTCCGAAACGAGAAACATGTATAAGTCATTTAATTAAGGATACTGTTTTCATTGCTATAAAACTCCGTGTGTTTTGTCGAAAAATGACATGAAAAAAATGTAAATTACAGCTTCTTAACTTGAAACCGATCATGTTGCTCTCATTTTAAAAATCCATATCGATGTTTCAGAACGGATTCGATTATTATAATAATTTCTCGAAAGCTACAATCAAATGATTGACAAAATGCACAGTAGGCATAAAATATTTGAGCACGCCATCATAATATCTTGATTTTTGATGTAATCAGTTAAATTTTATATAAGAATCTGTGACTCAAGAGTAAAGATGAACGATAAAAATGTTACGAATTCTCTTGATATTATTTAAGGTGATATATGAGGAAGCGCAACAATTTTGCGCCAGAAAGGTACTCTATATGACTTTTTTCTTTTGTCTGGAAAAAGTTAAGTATATTAATAATTATTAGTTCCAATTTTATAGTTTATTATATCTGTAATTATAGCTCATTTTATGGGTTAATTGCAAAGTGTTTGCACTCGTTTGAAAGCTTCATACAAGCCGTGTTCAACAGAGCAACAACCAAGGAACTACGAAGACGCGCGATACCTTTTGCGCGAGGCCGTTTAGAGCTTTTATAAATTCAGAATTTCACGAAAAGATTTACAAGTTTTTGTGTAAAACACGGCATTGATAGATCATTATTCGCGGTAATTGCAAATTGTTTGCACTCGTTCGAAAGCTGCAAACTAAACGCGTTCGATAAAGCTAATACCAAGGATGTACATGCAATACTTTTTGCGTTACGCCGTTTTGAATTTTTATGAAACGACAAATATGCGCAAATAAAAATATTTGAAAAATAAAATTTATAGCTTATTACTCGCGTCAAACTGAGCAAGAATAAGTCTAAAGACGCGCGGTGGTATCTGCAATACGAGTAACTGGCAATGGAAAAGCATGGGCTATAGTATCAATAAATTTTTTGGGCATTTTCTTCTTTTTTTTAATAAATTTTACATATTTGGCCCCACTGAAAAATTAAAATTTTCACAATACGTTAATCTTATAAATCTATCTCCTCCTATGATTTTCAAGCTACAGCATTGAGTGACAAGATCTAGCGACTCTGGGAGCTCTGTTTTCCTGATTTGTACATAATTTGAATAATATATTGAAAAAAAACTAGGGGCGAGAGGGAACAATAATTGAGGAAAATAGTAAATAGTATAGTAAATAGTACAGGAAAAAAGGTATAGTAAAAAATTAAAATAAAAATCGAAAAAAGGGTTCCGGAGTCCATAGATATTATGTTTACAAATCGGATGATATGTTTCTCGACGTAGTAACACGAAAATTAAAGGAGGAGATAGATTTATAAAAAAAACTTTTTGACGTTATCAATACATTCCACGTTTTATTTTGATTAATTTTTTTTTTTAAATTAAAGATGTTTCAGGACGATCGGTCATTTATTTTAGAAGATAATTTTTACGGTAGAAGCTCCCCTGAATGACGATAGCTCAACAGGGTAAGGTTGAATATTATACAGATGATAAGATAATTCATTTGAGTTCATGGACGATACTGTACATGCAGTGAATAATTCATTGTAGTTAACGTACAAGAATCTGTATCTCATGTAGAGAGGAGCTTCAAACTTCTTAATACGTGTGCAAGACTTACGCCAGTGTTGTTACATGCAATTGAACTGATGAAATAAACTTTACTCTTAATTCAAAATTGTTCAGCTAGTATGAGCCCAACTATTTTTTCCAAAAGTTTTAGGAAATTCTTTTAAACCACGAATAAATCCCCATTCATTTTTCGTGTCAATTATTAAGAACGGTCCAAGATTTTCCGTGCAGTTGTCTCACCGCAGTGGGCCGATGGCCCACTTTACTATATACTTCATATGGCTTTAACATTTACCCGTTAGGGCACAAAAATTAGAAAATTATTTGAAATTTTTATTTAAAGACTTCATAGCAAAATAAATGCGTCAATGAATCAAGCTTGACTGAACAGGCAGTGGTATGACGAAATTCAGCATAAACTAAACTATTCCTGTTACTCAGATGAAGAACCTATGACTGTATGACACAACAAAATCAGATGAATGCATGTACAGCGAATCTACATCACCAAAAATAGTTTATTGGCAAAGCTTTATTATTTAAATTAGGAACATGTAGCAAACTTTCAAATTATTTTGATTAAAGAAAAACAAATGGAGTTATATTTTGAAGATCGCATGTTTCGAGCAATTGATCCAATAACTTTCCAGAGTTCCAATAACGAACCAATAAGCGCATTTAAAAAAATTTACCCTGTTGAAAGAAATGAGTTTTTCTTCGGAAAAATGCGTTGAAGTTATCCAGTTATTATATATTATGACAAAAACACGCTTGAGCGTCTCAAACTGTTTTTTATGGACATATACAGGAACTTTCCAGAGTGTCCCGCCTATTTGTACAATTACAAATGGGAAGCGCTGGCTCAGCCACAGCCTCCAGAGTCCTGACTGAGCCACGCGTGCAGCCCTCACAAGAAAGTAGTCTCCCTTGCAATTGCGATTTTTATTGTCTCGTTTTTTATGTTGACAGAATTCAAGGACAGGCTACAGGATATCAGTTCAGCTAACATTTTTCAGGCTATTACAAAAAGTTATTACATTGCAATAAATTCACTTGCTGAATGCTTCATCTTCACAGTTTGTTGTTATGTTTTCAAGTTCTAGGTTTATTTCCTGTGAGAAACATTAAATAGGATTCCGAAAAGGACACTCGCACGAGTCCTTTAATCGTGTATACTGTTTTCATTGCTATAGAACTCTGTGTGTGTTGTCAGAAAATGACATGGAAAAAATGTAAATTGCAGCTTCTTAACTGGAAACCGATCATGTTGGTCTCATTCTGAAAATCTATATCGATGTCTGAGAACGGATTCGATTTTCGAAAAATCTCCTCATATGATTTTAAAGCTACAACATTGAGTGACATATCATTTTATTTGCAAAGACAAGATCTAGCGACTCTAGAAGCCTTGTTTTTCTGATTTATACATGATTATAATTATATATTAAAAAAAACTAGGGGCGAAGGGGAACAAAAATTGAGGAAACTAGTAAAGAGTATAGTAAATAGTATCGGGAAATAGTATAGTTAAAAAAATAGAAATAAAAAATCTAAAAAGGGGTTCCGGAGTCAATAAATATTTTCTTTACAAATCGAATGATATGTCTCTCGACGTAGTAACACGAAAATTAGAGAAGGAGATAGATTTATAAAAGACCCGCTTTTTGACGTTTTCAATTAATTTCACGTTTTATTCTAATTTTTTCTAAATGTTAACTATGTCTCAGGACGATCGGTCATTTATTTTAGAAGATAATTTTTACGGTAGAAGCTTCCCTGAAAGATGATAGCTCAACAAGGTGAGGTTGAATTATTATACAGAAGATTGGATAATTCATTCGAGTTCATGCGTAGTACAGCATTTGAGTAGTACAGCATCAATTCATTTGAGTACAGCACATGTAGTGAATAATTCATTGTAGTTAACGTACTAGAATCTGTATCACATGTAGAGAAGAGCTCCAAACTTCTTAATACGTGTGTAAGACATGCCACAGTGTTGTTACATGCAGTTGATCTGGTGAAACGAACTTTACTCCTCATTCAAAATTGTTCAACTAGTATGAGCCGAACCAGTTTTTGAAAAGTCTTATGAATCACGAATATTTTTTCATTAATATTTTCTTGTCAATTATTAAGAACGGTGCTAGATTTTCCCTGCAGTTGCCTCAGCGCAGTGGGCCGATGGCTCCAAAACTTGCTGTGATCGAGTACAACTTGGAGGTCGGACAGGCGCCGCGTTTCGCCAGTTAGCAACGCGTGCCATCTTCATCTAACCGTTAATGTTCATCAGTTAGTTGTATTCATTTCCCTGAATGCGTTAGTATCCTGAGAATCACGTAGATTTGCTGTCGATTGAAGTTAAATCGATTGAAAGTTCAAATGATTGAACAATTTCATTGTCGCCTTCGAGTTTATCACCTGGCGGGAGTTTGGGGCATTCATTTTACGTGGTGAGTTTTGCAATTTTTACGCGTATGCATGCTTGGATAAGCTCAAGGTAATTTGTATGTTCAACACCACTAATACGTGCAAGTTTCATTGATAAATTTTCTATTGCTGCGTATTTATGCTTTTTGCTGAATTTCTACATTATCATATACAAAACATGATCATATAAAATATTTTCCTGGAATAAACTACATGCAGTATATGAGCAGCAAATGTGCATATTTGCGTAATTTTGTGAGGCAAGTCACATGCAGTTATGTGTGAACGTCGTAATGCAAGAATACGCTAGTTAGCAATGTAACCATTTTTCGGCACGCGGACTTCCAACCTAGTGTTCAGTAGCTATGGGTCGGGTGCGAATCATTCAATCATATTGAGTACTTCAATTTCCCTTCTGCGATAAAATATTTGGAAACTAATACTGCCGTTAGGGCGGTTGGGAGAGTAAATCAGCATGCGTTCTGTCTGTCTCATCACGTCAGTACAGAAGTCCCGTGATCCTCCGTATCTTGGTTACCGAGTTTTCCCAGGCAGACGCGCCTCAGTACCTCAGAATACGCCGTTCAAATTGCTTACACTTAAATTCACTCCATGACTATTTCAATGGCTTACAACTTGCGACGTATACACGCTTTCTCGCACCCAAAACTAAAAAATTAGACTCGCATCAAAGAATTTCAAGTCACGACAATTCAACGCCCATGTTATATCAATGAAATGAATTATATAAATTGAGTATTTTTATTATGCGCTCTAATATAGAGCGTTTCAACGAGTATGACGGGCTCACCATATAATCTGCGCATCTAAATAACGTGGTCAAGATTAACAGTTTTTCGTGCTAGTTCATCGTTTCATCGTGGTGAAGTATATTGCTGGTTAACTTCAATCACTTCCGGGTTATCAAAAGTAAGAAAATATGTCACGAGGTAAATTTTGAGATGTAACTCATGTCAAACCTTGTAACCTTTTAAACCTTTACATCCCGTATCGCGCAGACGCGACCAAACTGTCCCTGCTGAGCTCATTGGCTTGATGTCGGCAATTCTGTTATAATGACAACTCACTTATTAGGCGACATGGCCTACGTATCAGGTGCCAACACATTCTTATTAAAGCTTTAGTCCGTAAAATGATTCATTACGTGCCTGTTCTATTCAGTCATGTTACTGAATCCAGCTACGTGTTACATATAGTTTGAACGTCGTGAAGAATAATTAATTCAGTGTACCATCTGATCGTCATGGTGGCATTCGTTTCATCTGTTATGTTCTGATGGTAGCATCATACGTGCAAGGAATAACGTTTGTTTAAAGGTTTTATAATATAATAAAGTGTTCGATGATGAAGCAACGGCCGTCGCACTGAATGCATGGCTGCAGTGACTGCCAATGGGTCAGGCTGAATGAATCTGAGTAACTAGGTCAGGTGACATTTGGCTGACGCGTGGCAGGATGTGATGCCGGATGGGCTGTTGAAAGTCATTAAATTTTGAATTTATTTAATGAATGTTGATTGTTCGTTCATTATCTAAAGAATGGCAATTTTATTTAGCCCAACACTGTAGAGTTGGATTCACCGATAATTCGTTAATAAGTTTCAAGAAGTGATGTGAAATTGACAAGGCCGGGGGCCAATTAGCTGAATATTTTTCAGTTCAGTAGCTGACGCCTAGCAATATTTACTGAGACCTTCCTCTGAGTTGTCAAAATGACTTGCTGAGACTTTATCGCTGACAATATACGAGCGACACTTGACATATGACCAAATTTGTGAGGCAATTTACTTGATGTTTGGTTATCAAAATAATTGTGTGCTGTTAAGAAGAAAAATTATAAGAAGGGGTTGATGTGGTATAAGTATAATGATAAATTGCATAACAAACATGACTTTCTCAGGCGCAAAACTCAGAAGCGAGTCCGATATTTGCGAAGCGATTTCTACGGTTTCCGTGTCACCAATTGAATGCATTCATATGAAATAATGATGAACAGAAACCAATCCCAGGATTTATTTCATGATTAAATAGAATTTTTCAATACATTTGATTGAATTTCTTCTTTTGTTATTCGAAAATTTTTACTATTTCCATCGAGGAAAAAAATTCCGTTACAAATCTTTTGACAATTGAAAAAATAAGTTTAGGAACGAAGCGAATAAAATTTATTTGACGAATGAAGGTAAATTTTGGGCTGTAGAAACAGGGAAAGAATTTCGAATACAGTGGAATATTTTTGACCTGTGAGCTATAACAACTTAACACTAAATTATTCCTATAAGCTTAAGAAGAATCCTTTAAATCGGTTTGCAAATGAAAAGATTTGCAATGGGGCGAATTTTCCTGTATAATTCTACATAAAACCATGCAACTTTTCAAGCGTTCACATGCGACCGAACTGCACCTACTGAGCTCGTATGTTTTCTGACTGCAATGAAGTTTTTTCTCCTTTTTTCAACCCGATCACTTATTTTACGTGCCAAACGCTAGCAAGTGCTAATTTCTTACATGAAATCAAGCAATTAATTAATTGAATCATTTTTGTCTGTCTAGCTGACGGATATGAAGTTCGAACCTTTTTAGGTGCAATTAGTTTAGTCTGGGATACGAAACGTTTTCTAATGCTTCAACTTGAAATGTAGTGCTCAGTAGTTACGAGTCTGAGTCAAATTATCTCCTAATTTAATAGAATAATTGTATAGATGGTAAAAATTCCTACTAGACGCTAGGTGGGTAATTGATTAGAAAAGAGGGAAGAAAAGTGAGAAATGGTTTCTGTACATACGCAATGTGACTCGCTGATACGATCGCGTCTCAGGATATGAGAATATGTAATGTTCTGCATAGGAAATTGTTTCAACTAAAATTTCGTTAATGAAGGCATTTCAATGACGCTAATTTGGTGAAAGTTTTCATGTGCCCACCATTTGAAAATTGGACTTGCACTGCCATGAATTCATCGTTGATGTTATGTAAATGATATAATTTCTATATTGGGAGCTATTGTTAATGGTAATAAAAGTCGAGTGCAGCTAGAAAGATGCTCCAACATATTTAATGAAATAATTAAAGTCTAAAATTTGACTCAAACGAACTGCCGTAAATAAGTGTCATAAATTGAGCAACAAAGTCATCTAATTAAAGAGTTAAGTTTGGATCAAGGTTTGGGTAGGGTTTCCGTCTTGCATCAGGTTGAGCAGTATCAGCGTTATACGTAGATACCAAGTGAGGTTACTCTGGCGTTCTTGAAGGTTGAAATAGGGCAGAGGCTGTCCTATTTCAACGTATACGTAGATAACACGTAAGGTTTACTCTGGCGTTCTTGAAGGTTGAAATAGGGCAGAGGCTGTCCTATTTCAACGTATACGTAGNTCGCCGGATATATACATTATATAGATATTCTTTGTGTAGATATTTATTTATTCAACATAACATTAACATGTAAGAACGAACGAAATGTAGTATGTTAGCGGCAATTTTCGTGCAAACAGGCACAAACGTGTAAGGTAATTGATATGTAGTGATATTTGCTAGAGATTATATAATAATAGTTTAGTTAGGGATCAAATTATTACATAATACGTCGATTTCATGCGTACTGTTCAGTAGTTATGAATATGTAGCAACTGTTTTGTTAGTAGAAAGGTGAAATTTTTCAAATTTTTGTTCATATTTTTGATCCCTGAAGTCGCCGTAACGGCGATTGGGTATGTGAGTTAGTCTAGTACGCAATAAACTGCAGTGTCTAATGACCATTGTCTGCCCAATGTTGATAATATAGAAGCCACGTGGTCTGTTGTGACTCTGTAATTTAGTTTCAAACAGCAGACACATTTCAGAATACGCTGTTCAAATTTATCACATACTAAATTTCCATAAAGATTGTATTTCAGCGGCGCACAATTTACAAAGTGCAGGCTTTCTCGCGCGCAACGCCTCAAAATTAGACTCGCACCAAAGTATTGCAAATCACGGCCAAGAGTTCAGCGCAGCTGTTATGTCAATGAAAGGAATTTCCTAAAGTGAGTAATTTTATATTCATAAATATTATTCAAGAGTCTGGAGGTGGCGGGAAGGTTGAGGGCAACCCACGCAGTCATCAACCTGTAATAGCAGGCTTCTTGCATTCTAATTTAGAGCTTTTCAACTTTTTACGAAGATTTTATTCCGTGTTATGCCACGAGATATTCCTCACCTTCGAATGCCATGGATATTGTACGCATATTTCCATGAATATCTTACTGATATTCACATGGATTTCATAGTCATATCCACATGAAAATCATTATAATATCCACATGAATATTATCCTTGTATTCACATGGATATACCCCTCACATTTTCATGAAAATCATCCACACACTCACATGGATATCACCCACATATCCAGAATGGATATCACCCACATATCCAGATCAGTTTATTTCATATTATTTCTTCTAACTTAACATACTTGCCGGGGTCTTGCCCATGCTTACTGTTCCCTGACATAAATTAAAATTATCTAACAATCATTATTCATACATACTGATTTTTCATCAATTTGAAATTTCCCATGGATTGCAGACTTCAAAATTAACAATAAATATTATCTTTATATTACGCGAAAATATAATCGGTTGCTAATTATTTAACAAAGAGTTTCCACGAACACATCGCGTCTTGGTCGAGCCGTGAAGCTATGCAGTCCCTGCTTATGTCGAAGTTTTCTATTCTCTTCCTGGAGAAAACTATTGATGGTAAACTAAAATAAAACTAGTTTTATAATTGCCCTTCGATATAACACAATAAAAACTAAACTAGTAGAAAACTAATTATAATCGTTGTGTGGGTAAGAAAGTGCTTAACTATTGACACAATTTGACGCACTCATTTTTCTGAATGTGCGGTGTCGTCCTCACGCACACCAAATTCTGCGCGCGGCTGTGGCGCTCAGCGTTGAGATCGTCGTGAGTTGTGCTGTGTGGCTATAAAATAATAATATTGTATTATTACATTATAATATAATGTACATTATTATAACATTATTAGAGGTTAATTGCGTGATTCAGAGAAGACCGAACACACGAAACTGATATTACGAGTACCGACATCGCTGCCCTGAGTTGAAATTATCGTCTTGTCCCTGAACAAAAAACGAGTTTTTTCGCTACGAATACAATAGATGCGGGAATAACAGCCAATTAAATTATGGCGAGGCAAAAAAAAATAACACGGTTACTGCAGGAACCCGGCCCTATAATTGCAGAGACGCCTGATGGTGCCCGCGATACGAGTAATTGGCAATGGATAAGCTTGGGCTACAGTATCAAACAATTTTCAGGCATTTTCTTCTTTTTCAAATAATTTTACATATTTGGCTCCCCTAAACGATTAAAAATCCAACAATACGCCTTTTTAAAAATTTATTTCCTCCTATGATCTTCACGCTACAACACTGAGAGATATACCATTCGATTTGTAAAGACCATATCGAGCGACTCTGGGAGACATGTTTCTCTGATATGTACATGATTTGCATTATGTATTGAAAAAACTGGGGAGGGGGTACAATTGGGGCAAAGTAAAAAGTCGTACAGCGAAAAAATTGAAAGAAAAAATTAAAAAAAGGAGCTTCCGAGTCAATAGAATCGAATGATATGTCTCTCAATATTGTAGAACCAAAATTGAAGGAGGCATTAAATAACCCGTTTATGAAGTTCTCAATACATTTCACGTTTTACTTTACTTATTTCGAAAAATCCACACGAACAAATTATTTTTCTTTTGTTGATTTACGTAAGTGAACGAAGTTTCAGAACGATCGGTCTAGTCTAGTTCTAGTTGGTCTAGTTCAGGAGATAATTTTTGGGGTAGACGCTTCCCTGAATGACGATAGCTTAACATCGTTATGTTATATTATTATAGAAAATAGGATGAATCATTTGAGTTCATGAACGATACAGTACATGCAGGGAATAATTCATTGTAGTTAACGTACTAAAAGCTGTATCACATGTAGAGAAGAGCTTAAACTTCTTAATACGTGTGCAAGACTTACGCCAGTGTTGTTACATGCAGTAGAACTGGTGAAATGAACTTTACTCTTCATTCAAAATTGTTCAGCTTGTGTGAGCTTAACTTATTTTTCAAAAGTTTTATGACGTTAATGTAAACAACAAATAAATCCCCATTCATTTTTCTTGTCAATTTTTAAGAACGGACCTAGATTTTCCCTGCAGTTGCCTCACCGCAGTGGGCCGATGGCTCCAAAACTTGCTGTGATCGAGTACAACTTGGAGGTCGGACAGGCGCCGCGTTTCGCCAGTTAGCAACGCGTGCCACGAATGCTTCATTTAATCGTTAATGTATATCTTTGGTTGCATTTATTTCCATGATTGTATTGATAATAACTTCAATTAACTCCTAGGTGTGATGCATGAAAAATTCAATTGGACAATGCGGCATTTAATATTCTGTTATACATCATAACCAACATTCCAGTTCCGTAATTTGCCGCAGGACTTCAAACGCTCACGACGCTTCGTCGTAGCATCGAGTTCGCCCCCCGGCGGCAGTTAGGGACTCGTGGTAGCGTAAAGCCTTCACCGATGAGCTGATTTAATCCTAGGGTGCATGTGAAATTTTGGCCTTTCATATCCAAACTAACTGAAGTATAGCATCGCTAAGGCTTAAGATATTTAGACTGTTAATGTCCAACCCGAGGAAGATGAAACGCTCTTTATCTGCTGACTGTGTTCACCGCACCCCGAGCCTCGAGTTGCGCAGCAACTGCAGCACAATTATTGGTCAACTTCATTGAGAAATACGAGCCTGCAACTATGATGGAGATTTTCATCACTCATTTCTTTTTGCCTTATTTTCATCCTTAAGAACATCATTATTTTTTAAGATTCCCATCAGTCATTCATAGCGAGCCTGAATGCGTTAGAATCACGTATATTTGCTGTTAGAATAGTTCAATAGATTGAACAGTTTCATCGTCGCCTTCGAGTTCATCGCCAGGCGGGAGTGTGGGGCTCATCGCAGGGCTGAACCTATACCACCTCCGCTGTGGTGGCGGAAAGCCTACACCAAGGCGCTGATTCGCCCCTTAGGTGCATGTGAAATGTTGTCAATTCTTATACAAGCTAACTGAAGTTTGGCATCGCTAAGGTTTAAAGTGAATTAGAAGACAACAGTTAGAACTAAACAGACAATCAACGTTCAACTCGAGGAAGACAGGCGCATGAAACGCGCCTGATCAGCCGAAGATGATCACCGCACCACAGCGCATGCATTCAACCCGTACCTTGTGGTGCCCAGCTGAGAGCAACTCCAGCCCAATTGAACATTATTGGGGGAAATGCGGCTAAGAATTTTTAGATATAGACGATTATAATTCATTGCATTTTCGATAATGGCTATGAACCATTTCAAGAGTCTGGGAAATAGTTTACACATTGCTTTTTAGGAAAGCTTTGGAATAATCAAGTAATGCTGTTCACAGGTAGTGCTGATCCAGACGTCATCATGATCTAACACACTTAAGATATCAATTCAATATTAGCCCATTAAGGCACAAAAATCTCATAAATTAATATTGGTATTTAATTCATACATATAAGAATTCGAGCGTTTATCCATAACGCTTGACTGAACAGACAGTTGATTCTATGAAATCCAGCATAAACTAAACTATTACTGTTACTCTGATGAAGCAATGACTGTATGACACAAAAAATCGGATTAATGCATGTACAGCGAATCTACATCACCAACAATAGTTTATTGACATAGCCTTATTATTAACATTTGGAACATGTAGCAAACTTCCAAATTATTTCAAAGTAATTTTCTCACACAAGATTTTTTTCAGACTTCGACCCAACCCATGCAAGGAAATTGCCGCGCCACGATTCAGATTAAGGAAAAATAAAGGGAATTATAGTTTGAAGATCGCACGTTTCCAGCAATTGATCCAATAACATTCCAGAGTTCCAATAACGATCCAATAGGCGTATTTATAAAAAATTTACCCTGTTTAATGAAATGAATTTTTCTTATAAAAATGCGTTAATGTTATTCAGTTATTATAACTAGAACATGCTAGAGCGTCTCAAACTGTTTTTTATGGACATTTTCATTAACTTTGCAGAGTGTCTCGCCTATTTGTACAATTACAAATGGGAAGCGCTGGCTCAGCCGCAGCCTCCAGAGTCCTGACTGAGCCACGCGTGCAGCCCTCACAAGAAAGTAGTCTCCCTTGCAACCGCGATTTTCTTGTCTCGTTTTTCTATGTTGAAATATGTCGAGGATATGCTATAGAAAATCTGTTCCGATAACATTTTCAGGCTATTACATCTTTCAATAAATTCGCTTGCAGAATGCTTCATTCTTCACAGCATTTTATTAGGTTTTTAACTTCTAGGCTTTTTTCCTGTGAAAAAAATTGAATAGGATTCCGAAACGATACACTCGCAGTGGGCCGATGGCTCCAAAACTTGCTGTGGTCGAGTACAACTTGGAGGTCGGGCAGGCGCCGCGTTTCGCTAGTTATCCAGTCAAAAATATTCTCTTGGAAATTTAAATTCTATCTCTGTTGCTGAAGCTCACAGTTGCATGTCTATCTTCTACAAATAAAATTATCATATTTTGCCTTTCAGAATTGGATGAATGATAATTTGTATAACTTCATCATAGTTGGTAGTCTATGAAGGTCTAAGTGGCCGGCATCAATGCAGCGGATGAAGGTCTAAGTGGCCGGCATCAATGCAGTGGATGAAGGTCTAAGTGGCCGGCATCAATTAGTGACGGAATATAGGGATTTGGTAGGTTTACATTCTAAAGGCTTTTTAATAAATATGGCAACATTTTGTGACGTTTCATCGTTGCTGACGCGTAGTGAAGTGTTTTGAGAGTCATGTGAAGGCAACAGAACTTACGTAACGCATACGGTTTTTTTTATAGTTTTTCATTTCTCGATGCGTCCTTAAAGTGTCGGAATATACCGCGTTTACCCCATTTGGACTGGTGCTGTAAAGGGGGAAATTTAAAATTAACAGTAGGTACTATAAATCTCATAGCCTAGGCTATGGTCTCCAAGAAATGAAAATGAACCTTTCTTTTAAACATGGCTGATATTGATAGTTTCGGATCAACAAGTGACCTAGCTGGATTGATTTTGAACAAATTAACCATCACTACATATACATTCATATATGATATAAGATTGATTAATAAATTGAGTGAAATGTAATTTGCATTATTTTACACGTCAACAGATGATAAACTGACATGCATTTCTAGTAAAACTAGAAGTCTTACCTTCACTAGACGATTGATTCTGATGACATCAGTTCTACTCCTACACTATAATCTGCTTCGGATCTTCGAACTAAGTTCGGCGGGAGCCCGCCCATCCACCAATACTTCCAAGTTCAAGTAATACCGTGATTACCGTCATTGTCAATTCTTACAGATAACATCTCCTTTCTAAGCATAATATATTTATCATGTAGTATATGAAGTATTGTGCTTGTTCCCATCGTAAACAATGAACAACATTATGTATTATGCACTTGGTATCCACAGGCACTGCAACACGCCATGACGAAGAACGTCGTTTGTCATTCGGCTATTTTAAAGCATTTTCCCCTGGGCAGGGAAAAATTATGTTTCTCAAATTTCTAATGCAGTCTTTCAGAATTTCAGAACTGAACAATTCATTAAAAAACTGTAAAAACTATTTGACGTCTTTCCACACTTGGTAATTATTTTTAACTTATTGTCTGAACAAATCTTTAGAATATACTCCCGCATTCTGAAATTTTAGGGTGGATTTCAGTTTTTTTACCCCAATTCCTTCTCAAATTACGACTTGAGCCATAATCGCTATTCTTTTGTTAATTAGAGAATTTATGAAGAATAATAATATTCCGAGCACTATTTAGAAAATCAATTTGACTGAATTTATGTCAAAATATTTTTGATAAATATTTCTTATCAATATTTATAGTTTATAGCCTGTTACGAACTGTTTGATTTAATTCAGGAAATCAAACAGTTTTTCAGGAGGAAGATTGTTGATTGTACCTAGAAGCAATATGGGATTTTATGCTAATCATTCCATATGGAATACCTCTCTTTACGTTACAATTCTTTTAAAAACTCATCTATTGCTTTTATATTCTTCGACAAGAAAGTTTTTAAATACATTTAGTCACCACCGTATAATATGACATAGAAATCGTGAGCAAGATAATGTGTGCTTCGCCATGGAACAACATTATGTATTATGACGTATAGTTGCGATTTCAATAAACATAGTATACAAAACGTTTAGGTAAACTAGTTGTCAACATAGAAACTCATTCGCTCTCCCACTTCTTACCAAACCCCCCAATTCACCCCTATTGATATCCTGCTCTCACCCTGCCTCGAAACGGACACGGACGGCAAGCCGTTGCCTATATATATGACGCTGTGAAATTCCTGCCAATATGCGGCTGCTCCCTGTCTCGATTTTTAACAAGGGACAGTTTCCTGAGATTCCTGCTGCAATGCTGCTGCTAAACTGTTCTTCTGCCGTGAACGGCGCAGAATGCGTCTCCGAAATTTAACTGGGAAATGCCCTGTTATCGGTGAACAAATTATTATAATACTCTTTTAATTGTTCAGCACAGAATTTAGAACTTTTTTAAGAACATATAGCACGAACAAAATATGCTATCTCACATGCCAAATTTTTATCCTATTTTATCCAATTCAGTATTGAATATGTATACAGGCAAATCAGTACTTCATAGAATATTTTTATTGATTTGAAGTCATGGAGAAATAGAGAAGTTTGTCCTGGAATTTCTTAGAGTGTTCATGTTCATAAAAAAATACTTTATGAGTGGGGTAACTATAATAGGTATATATCCAGTCGCTGATACGTATTAGAATGATGGTAAATGGCTTCCTCCAAACAAACTGATTAATATTAAATTATTGTACATTTTGAATTGATAAATGAAAATTACTGCGAACCTCGACATTCAGTTTGTTAAAGGCATTAGGTCCTCCATAGCCTACATCAAAGCTCAGATTTGCCTCTACATGAGCCAGGGTATTCTATGTGCCGCACTGATATCTCATCATTATTGTTATGGTTATTCAGAAGTAAAGTCATTCAGAAGTGATCTTGTTGCCACTGCTTTAAAATAGTTTAAAAGTTAAGTATAATTTGATAAAGGAAAATGGAAAATGTGTGACAAGAGTCGAGCAACATCCTAGGCTAAAGGATGTTGCAGCAAGGCATCCAGCAGAGCTACACTACCTTCGCTGTGGTGCGCTGATTCGCTCCTTGGGTGCATGCGAAATTTTATCAATTGTTATTCAATTTAACTGAAGCTTGGCGTCGCTAAGGTTTAAGGTGACCATCTGAAAGGAAATTAGTACTAGACAGACAATCAACGTCCAACTCGAGGAAGACATGCGCATGAAACGCGCCTGATCAGCCGAAGATGATCACCGCACTACAGCGCATGCATTCACCCCGAACCTCGTAGTGCCCAGCTGAGAGCAACTCCAGCTCAATTGAACATTTTTGCGGGAAATGTGGACAAGAATTTTTAGATATAGACGATTATAATTCGATGCGTTTTCGATAATAGCTATGAACCATTTCAAGAGTCTGGAAAATATTTTACACATTGCTTTATTACAAAAGCTTCGAACTAATCATCAGGTAATGCTGCTTACAGGTAATGCTGATCCAACATCTTCACTACTCTTTTCACTACTGATAATACATTACTATTAACCCATTTGGGCACAAAATTTATTCGTTCATTGGTCACTTTACGTAATTCCGAAATGTGAAATTCAAGCGTTTATTCATCACGCTTGACTGAATAAGCAGTTAGTTCGACGAAATTCAGCGCAAACTGAACTATTCCCGTTACTGCGATGAAGATCCTATGACTATATGACACAAAAAAAGGATTAATGCATGTACAGAGAATTTACATCGCCAACAAGAATTTATTGGCAGAGCTTCATTATTACCATTTGAACCTGTAGCAAACTTTTAAATTGTTTCAGAGTAATTTTCTCATCCAAGATTTTTTACGACTTCGATGATTCGATCCAACACATGCAAGGAAATTGCCGTGTCGCGATTCAAAATAAAGATAATTAAAAGGAGTTACAGTTTGAAGATCGCATGCACAGAGCAATTGATCCAATAACGTTCCAGAGTTCCAATAACGATCCAATAGGTGCATTTATCAAAAAATTTATCCGCTTTAATGAAATGAGATTTTCTTCTAAAAACGAGTTAAGGTTATTCAGTTATTATTACTAAAACACGCTCGAGCAACTAAAACTGTTTTTTTTTTTTATGGACATTTACAGGAACTCAGGAAGTCTCGCCTATTTGTACAATTACAAATGGGAAGCGCTGGCTCAGCCACAGCCTCCAGAGTCCAGACTGAGCCACGTGTGCAGCCGTCACAAGAAAGTAGTCTCCCCTGGAATCGAGATTTTCTTGTCCCGTTTTTTATGTTTACACAGCTTTCGAGGATAAGCTATAGGAAAATCAGTTCCGCTAACAATTTTGAGGCTATTACATCTTCCAATTAATTCCCCTGCAGAATGCTTCATTCTTCACTACTTTTTGTTGTGTTTCTAACTTCTAGGTTTATATCTTGTGAAAAACATTTAATTGGATTCCGATACGCGACTCTTGCATAAGTCCTTTAATCGTTGATTTCGTTTTCTTTGCTATAAAACTCAGTGTGTGTTGTCAGGAAATGACATGAAAAAAATTTAAATTGCAGCATCTTAACTTGAAACCTATCATGTTGCTCTCATTTTGAAAATCCATATCGATGTTTGAGAAAGAATTCGATGGTAATAATAATTTATTGCAGGTTAAAATCGTGTGAGTTGATGACACACATAGCAAGTTTAACATAATTGAATTTGCCAATAAAATATTTTTATTTCTGATGTATTCAGTAGAAATTGATGTATATGAGACGAACGCCCACTGGGAATATGAGATTAAATGTAGATTGTTAAAAATTTACTATGGGAGGGGGGTAGTATCCGCGAGCATGCAGCCCTCATGGATCTTCGATGAAGCTGCTTTCTATGTAGCATATAGTAGATATTTTATAATTGCTCCTTAAATAGATGTCATGAAAAATTAGTAATTTTGATCATTATTCGCATTAATGGCAAAGTTTTAGCTATCGTTTAAAAACTGCATACAAGCCCTGAAAATACGATAAAATTTGGGCTTTCAAAGTTTTTCTGCGCGAAATAATGGAATAAACTTTATTTGAAGTGAAGCGTGTGCCAATAAATGGAATCAATCAATGAATCTTTGACTACTCGGCCGCATCGAAAGCCTTGAGTTTAGGTCTAACTTTTTGAAGTGCCCAGTAATTGAGGACGGAAGTGCTACTCTGGATAACATTGTGACCTGCGGCAAATGGAATATCAACTAATTAAGAAATTTACAACCGACATGGCCTCGTGTAAAATTACAACATTGGTGCGGCTAATTACTGCCGGGCACTTATGTCCAACAGCTTCTTCTGAGCGCAAACTCGAAATATGCCAATTATTAAAGCTATTCGAGGGTAAAATAACGCAATTTATTCATTTTTTACTTCAAATACAGAAATTATCTAGGTAAAATTTACGGAATTTGGAACAATTGATTTCAGAATAGTTCAATCCTATTGTATAATTATTTGAGTTACCCTATCAAAATATTTTTTCTTGCTAATTCATTAATACATGAATTACTGGAATAACTCAATTCTCGTGACAAAAATAGAGTATTAATATTTTTTTCATTGACAGCGTTACATGAAAACTGGGAGAAACTATGAAACTTGCGTAATTTGACGTAAAATTTTATATCTCACACGAATTATACAGTATGAGACATGCGCCCCTTGAAACCACTGCGGATGTATTAGAAATCCGAAATAAAATAATTCTCGAGTAAAGTGTTTATAGCTGTACGGTTGTGAATTCGATGACGGAAAGAATCGGTTGGAAATCTTCGACAGGAGAGGTGGACCGAGCCTTAGGCCAGTCGTTACGAAGCAATCCTCCCGTGAGCAACCCATGTCTAGGCATTGTTGACCGTAGCCATTGCGTCCTCACCTACTTTGTTTCGAGTCCACTAATCCTGCCTTTATTGGTGATCGTCTCGTACAATCTGGTGTTGAGTGAAGTTTTGGTTCCAACTTGCCTCTCCACGCGACTAATTTACATAGTACAAGTTTGGTTTGACTTTGGTGATGTTGATAAGAAACACACTCATGCATATGATCGAAGATTCAAGATCAAAATCCTGCCAAATTGGTAAGCAAAATCACTCCAGATCGAACATGTGACCAACATTTCTAGCAACAATGCTGCAAATATTCTTTTTATTAGCCATTATGTATAGTTTATATTAATATATACATTCCTTCTGAGGCTCTGAGCTTGGGAAGCGTCGTGGTCTAAGTGGCCGGCATCAATGAAGTGGATGAAGGTCTAAGTGGCCGGCATCAATGCAGTGGATGAAGGTCTAAGTGACCGGCATCAATGCAGTGGATGAAGGTCTAAGTGGCCGGCATCAATGCAGTGGTCAACCTTGTGCCGAGGGTAAATTTTCTTTAGTTTACGCTGTGACATTTATTTTCTGTGAAAATTATTAAGGGGATTCACAAAAAAAACTTCCGTGTACAAGCTGAAATATTTTTAACGATGTATGTAATACATTGGGTACGTTTAGAACGTTTATATTAAACACTAATTAGAACTTTAAAACATATCTTTAAGATATGGAAAATCCAAAAAATTAGAGAAATATACAAAAATCCATAACTGAAATGTATATGAAACTGAAAATTGCAGCGTGAACCTCGAGGCCTCGTTTAACGCACCCAGTTTTATTACCTTTTTTCTTCGGTTTTCTGATAACCATTTAAAATGTCAGTAATTTTCCACTTCATCTCGCTTAAAATTGAAATTCGAGCCGACTCATCATCAATAGTATGTGAGGCGATGTTATTGTTCAAGTCAGATAAGAAACAAAATACAAGATCAAATTCATATATCCATATAAGTACTTATATTATCTGTCTGCTTATATCGCAAGTTCACGAGGAATTTAAAAGCAAAGAAAACACCAAGCAAATTCACCATATCGATATTGAAAACGTTTCGGAGTCCAGCTCCATCATCAGTTCGACTAAACTAAAAATGAATAAAATCAAAATTCTAAGACAGACATAAAACCTAAACAAGACCTAACATTATATCGAAAAAACAGGACACGATTGGAACAACATAGTCCTAGGGTTCACGATAAGAACATAAAAGCCTAACGATTCACTATTTCCAGATTATATGAACTAAACGCATTATTGAGACACGGTTTTCGCTTGAAGATATGTAGAGACTAAAAAATTCCCAAATCCGAGCAGCCAGAAGTGGAACCGAGTATCCTGAAATCACTCTCAGATACAGCCACGTCGCACTGTTCAGCATGGAGGCGCACGGCAGAATGAGGAGAGATATGGTGAATTTTCTTGGCGTTTTCTTTGCTTTTAAATTCCTTGTGAACTTGCGATATAAGCAGACTGATAGTATAAGTACTTATATATGATCTAAATACGTCGTGAATGTTTTACACAGAACGGCAACTTAAATGGACACAGAGCGGCTGCTGAACTGGTATTTTTAAATTAAGAAAATATATTAATAGGATATAATTTGGTGCTGCTTTCTATGCGATGTATGTACTATATGTTGGGTGGATAATGTGATGATGTCTGCCTGGTATTACATTATCCGATTAATCAATTGTTGGTCTATACATTGCAAGTAATTAGATTAGCTACAGTAACACCAAAAAAGGTTATGGAAAAAATTTCATGTTTAGGGATAAGTGATGCTCATATAATATCACTATTTTTCATAAAAATTTTTTTATTTCATTAACAATCAATCAGTTCATTTTCATGCATGAGTAACAATTGCTTCCGGAAGCAACACCTACTGGCAAAACTATTCAAAATCATACAAAATGGTATGTTGCAAATTATGTCTAATCCACGAATCCACGAGTAAGACCTAGAACACGATTGCGGATTTGTTAAGGCGGTAATATTCCTTGGGATTTACCCCTTATTTAGAGAGAAGAAATTAACCCAGCCTCACATCACGCGACTACACTCACTTGCACGAGAGTGTGTCCTGTGCACTCACAAGTCTGCTGTCAATAATTACTTGCTTATTCTCATAAAACCAAAAATATCACATTGAAATATTCTTAAATTTGTCGATTTGTCATTAAGGATGCAAGTGCCCCAGTCTATAATGGGGTTACACGATAAAACTTTCTATATTCATAAAAAAGCGCTTGTTTTGCCTCATATATGCACGATTAGCCGAGCGCAACATAGAGGACTCTCTGTGCGTTGATAGCGAGGCACTAACGTAATTAATCAAAAAACGTAGGTACAGCCAAGATTTTGCGAAAAGTATAGTAGATGGAGATGCTGCACAGACGCTCAGAACTGAAGACGGTCCAGAAAAGACACAGGAAGATCTGTAGACAGAAAACCAAAGTGCCGCTAGTAGTTCTCGACTCCCGATCACTTACATTCATACATTGTTTCACCATTCGATCCTCCAACTACAGTCCATGCGATTCACTGAGAACGCTCTAAGACTATGCAGTAAATAAATTTATTGGGTCATTTGATGAGGTCAATTTTTTAAAATGCTTACAAAGATGACACAAAAACAGAACAGTGTGTTGGTCTACATTTTGTGCCCACAGTGACGTCACTCGAGAGATGCGCAGAACAGCGAAAAATCATCATCGCCGTGGGTCAACCTTGTATTAGTTCAACCATGGCTCTGAGGCTGTGTTTGGCTAACAGGCTACGATTTTTATTCGCGCGCTTGATCGCAATGCTACGAAGCGGATGCTGTGATCCGTTTTAAATAACGATTAGACGGCTCCAGAAATATATTAAATATCAGTTGGAATTTTTTTCAATTTTGTTTGCTGTTGGCAAAACGTTAATGTTTTGCCACATTAAACATTATTAAAACATTATTAATCTCTCAATCTACTTCTGATAGTTAACCTCATAACTTCAATAATAACGTATTAAATATATTTCATGCATGATAGCTGTCACTTGAATTATTCTCGAATTTTTTGGGGATATAATCAAATTAAAGGGATACCATCAATTGAGTCTCAATTTTTGTTCTACGATCCATGTTACATGATGAGATTTCTTACTTTCATCAATATGGGTCTTAATCCCAATCACGTTAACTTGAGAGCCAACCAATTGTGTGGAAATTGAAAAATAGTTTAACCGTATTGACGCTGCCTTGAAAAATAGTAGCGTTTTAGTATTTGGTCAGTGGATTAGTCTGGAACATTTTTGACAATATACCTATTGAAGAAATGGATGAAGAGCTAGAAAATAAACCTAATTCTACCAACCATGTTTACATCGGAACTGATACCGGTTACCTCAAAGGCAAGTATTTTTTAACGATTTACTTGAATTAATATAGTTTGGCAAGTTAGCAACTGTGGACTTGCGATCATTGTCAATCTGGAGAGGGATTGAGTGCAATTAGATCAGGAATTTATGTTTTTTTTTTCTGATTTAAGATCAGGGTGGTTTTATGGAAAGCTTGAATTAAATAAATGCCTATTTGACTATTTCTTACTGAATCTTACATTATTACATAACATTGTTCCATGCACATTTCATTTTAGTTTAATTTAAAAGATTATGCCTGCAATTTTCAAGAATCACCATTGAAAATTAAAACAATTTTTCTAAGCTGTGATTTTTATTAAAACTCTTTCCAAATTCACATTTGTTTTGGGCATCAGAGCCTTATCTGACTTGTAAAATTTCCTGCTTCTGAAACATAAACATTTTGTTCATGTTGTCCTACCTATCACTGAGTCACTCCTAGGTCAGTTGTATCACTTGTATGTGCATTTAACAGCATTATTGTGCAAATGCATAATTAAAATGGCGGTATTATTGCAGATTAACTACATCCAAAAAAAAGGGTGTTTTTTTTTTAATTATATGTTTTTTGGGGTGTAGATTACCTGTCTCTTATACACATCTAGATGTGTATAAGAGACAGGAAATATACCATCTGGCAATGCTGGTTCAGCGTTACTTGAAATCATCTACAGACGATGTTGCCATTCCATTCAGATGAAAACTGTGTCTAAATCAGAACTGTGTTGGATGGCTCCACGGCCCGCGCCGAGTGCTGCGCGGCGCGGAATCGATGACCGTGATTTGCACGAACGTCTGCGCAAAAAAAATATAATTAGATTGATTTACGCGAGAAATTTCCCCATTTATATACATCTTCCTGAGTGTGGCTTTACATCACTCTCAATCTGAGTCTCAAAACCCCACACTATACACCAGCAACGATGAAATGTCACAAACTGAAACTGTTGCCATATTTATTTCAAAGCCTTTAGAATTCAAATCTACAAAATCCCTGAATTTCAACGCTGTGCGTGACTAAATTTGTCATATTGAGAGACTAATTCCAACAGTGCTTCAAACTCTTACTAATTCGTAATTCTGACACCCTGTGTAAGTGTGTTGGAATTCCGACGCATTGTGTGAGCTGTATTGGAATATTAAACAGCTCGGAACATGCTTAATTAAAAAATGTTTATTATTTAATTAAACTTTTAATTAAGAGCTATTAAGCTTTCAATTAAGAAAATTTTAATAAGATTTTTTTAATAAGAACACAGCTCGGAACAAGCTGTGCGTGTCCAATTCCAAGCTGTGTCGGAATTAGTTTTTATGTGTCTAAAACCGTCTTTTAACTTAATCATCTATTAATTTATTTCACAGACTTATTTAATAGTCTCAAATCAAAATATTTTTTCTACACAAACAGTTTATCACTATTTGGTAGAGTAAGGTCAACTATCAACTTTGACATGTGTTTTGTTGTTCTCACTAGTTGACTTGGACTTTTGCTCTGAGGATCTTAACATTTTCCCGCCAGACCTAGTGTTTTGCAGGAATCTGGCGCGCAATAGTATGACGTCACTATGTCAACCATCTACGCATGAGTGGATCTAAGACAAGGCTTAATATAAAGGAAAAAGTTGAGAAGTTTCAGAATTACCCATGATGTCAGAATATGGTGCATTTACCCTATTTGAGTTTGGTCAAATGTCAAGTGTCAAAAATTGCCAATTTGCCCTCAGTGCTGCCAAGTGCTAACCATGTCACTCACTCCGAGTTGTCAGCAGCCTACTGTGCAGAAAGGGGGTGAATATTGCAAGATCTTTGGCAACACATCAGCAGCAAAATTTAGGTATGCTGTCAGAAGTTCTTGTCAATACATTTGGATTGAAATTATTGCATTATAGATATTCACCAGTCTTTGGCCTACTATTTATAAAATAGTTGAAAATCTAAAAGACCGCAAGCGGCAGATGCAGTGAATAATGAGAACAATAATGATTCTGGAACTAAGCAACAGTTGCTAGAACGTAGGGTTCACAATGGCTTTGTTGATAAGAGCACAGCACCATCTCTAGCCTCTAGGCGGTCTGGGCACCAGAATCGTGTCAAGCCTTGCTTTACTTTGTCGCTTTCTCAATAGATGTTGCCACGTGTCTGACTGCCAGATAGCTACTGAGTTATAAGTGTTGCAGTGAGTGGAGAGTAAGGGATATACTATCACTGTTAGCAGCATTTTCTTTTTAAAATTACCCGGTGACAAATCTTGAAAATGGCTGGCGACACTTTGGGGTATAAATCCATATATTGGTGACGCTGCTTGCACCCTCTGCATCATCTGTATCCAACAGGATGGCTGGAGTGCTTCAGTGCTACTCATTTGAGAAGCAAGGGGCCAGGTCCCATACAGTGGCAATAGTCTTCAGAATCTTACCAACTTTCGCTAAAGTTATCGACCAATTTTTTTTACTTTACAACAACTTTTGAGCTAAAATAATAGGTCATTTATCTTTTTCAACAACTGCCAACTAGAGAGACTTATCCACAATAAACTTATGATGACTGCCAACTACTGAGACCCGACACGATACGACTGCCGACTATATAGTGAGACTCAACAGTCAACACGACTGCCAATTAGTGAGACCCGACACGATAAACTAATGATCCAACAGCGCATTACGAGCGGTTGTAAAATGTTCAGCTCAAGGACAACACAACCATCATATGTATTGAAGCTTGCAAAAATAATCGGACAGATTATGCCAGTGTTTTTTTTCCATTTAGAAGTTAGAACCAAACTTTCTTGAGGAAATTTTCTGCATGTTATATTTTTATTTCTACCTTGACATGTAAGAGCATGTAGGTGTGCAATATATTGCGGTGTTTTTATCAGGGTTGGCAATGATTAAATCAAAATGATTAAATCATGTGATTAAATCACTTGATTTTTTATAAAAAAATCATGATTTTTTGATTTTTTTGATTTTTTTTGATTTTCTCATATATTTAAATATATTGAGTGGCAGTCTTTAATTTATATTGAGGTATTGTTATTCATGGTTTAGTATAAATTTACTATAAATGACAAATTGGCATATAAACTTGTTGCCTTTAGTGTGTATTAGGTTCCAATAAATTGAATGTTTTTGGTACAGAGGCATCAAGTGTGCAATACATTGTACGTAGCTAGCAGCTTAGCTAATTCTTATAAGGCTATAAGTT
>NW_025938235.1:1620-9917 GCF_000764305.2 Hyalella azteca | reverse complement strand
AGCATATGGAATTTTTTTGAAGATGCCATTCGATAGCCCTCGCAAAGAGCTATAAAATGAGCCTAAACTTGTTTATGAAATGTTTCATCATAAGAAGTTATTAACAAAAAACGCTCAAAACCGTCCCGAGTAGCCCCGGTTGACGGTACATCTGATAACTTTTATGCAAAATATAATGATGTTTGTGTGCATGAAATTCACGCACTTCAACTTACTACGCACACCTGAAAGCCTGCATGCAATATATTACGATGCCTGTATTCATGATACTCATGCACTTCAACAATACATACATCTGAAAGCCTGCATGCAATATATTACAATATTATGCCACAAAACCTCATGTTTTGTGGTTAGTGTTGCCAAAGAGTTGCAAATATCTGAAATGCAATAATTTCAACCCAAATGTGTTTGCAAGAACTTCTGAAGACATCAATTTTCCCTTGATTCATCACCAAACATCTTCAATTTAACCCTCTTTCTACTCCCTAGCCAGCAACATTTAAATTACTGGCCTTTAACAGAAATGATCTATTTAACAATAAAAGAAACAGAAATGTATCTTTCTGTCATGATCAAAACAATTTTGTAGTCATTATGTGGCTATCAAACCCTAGACAATGTAGTTTTGAACACTTTTGTACTCTTTTTAGTGACAAGTGGCAAGGTATGTGCAGTTTCTGCTGAGGTGCAACATTGACAGTAGATGAGAGGTAATTCATCTAACACCAGTCTGGAATATTTGGCAAAATTTTCTTGCAATTATAGGTAAAAATTACAATTTCACGGGTAAATTCAAATAATTGCATGCAAAATTAAGCTGATTTTTTCTTTCTGATATGTAAATTCATAGTTTAATTTACAGGCCCATAGGTGGCTTCTGCCCAAATTTCCAGTTAGGATCTAGGTTAATCTTGCGGGTCTACAAAATGTTGGGAAAGCTCTGGTCACAGCTTGAAAGGTAGATTTAAATATTCCATGCAGGATGTAATTCAAGAAATTATGGTTTCATATTAATTTCAATCCACCTTGGCTGGTCTTTTGGTCCAAAAATTTAAGTTACAATAAAAAAGAAGAAAAATAGGAGGAATCAAAGTTGCACTTGAAAAAATAGAAGTTTAAGCACTTAGATTTCTATTAGACTAAAGGAAAAATATGAATTAAAATATATATATTTTGAAATTGAATCTGACATTGCCCAAAGAGAAAGTGTGACATCTTTGGGTGTTCACAGTGCTTGATGATGTGCCGCATGCCGTAAAAGAAATGGAGTATCTCATTATTTTGTGTGGTACCAAAAACTTTGTTGGTATCGTTAAAATATTTTAACTTTTGTGTAATAGTAGACTATTAGTTTTTTATATTTTAGAACATATTCATTGCAACAATTGTTCACATATGGATAAAGGTCTAGCAAAGATAAAAGAGAACGGCTTCACAGATATTCCCATGCTGTCTGTAAATCGCGCAGCATCAGACTAGCAGCAGCCTCTCAAACTATCAGCTAAAGAATCTCCTTATTGCGGAGATTTCTTACTTTTTTCTTCTCCAAAGCTGCCACATATTTGGAATAATTTAAATTTGTCTGAAAGCATTTTGATATGTAATTTTCATAAATTTTAAATTTAATTTTTTTATGCAGATTTCATATATTTCATGGTCAAACAGTATAAATTTTTGCCTTTATGTTAGAGAATAAGTTTTCCTCTTTTTATGATGCATTTATATAAGTATTGATAATAATAACTTAAGGTATTGCTATTCATATAATAACCTATAACAACCCTTCTTTATAATAAAATACCAAGCAAGTTCACAGTTTGGTATTTTTTCTCTCCTTGTAAATTGGATTCTCATGTCCTAAAATGAAGTCACAGCTCCTACAATATTTTTTCATTGTGACCAAGATTTGACATTATAAACTCACCATCACAATATTTATATAAAGTGCTTAAAATATTGGCAAATAAATATATTAGTCCCTGTCCTTGCCCTTGTTTATTGAATATTGGTTCTCTGTGTAACATTTCTCCCATAATTAATGTGAAGGATATCAGTATGTAGGAGCAAGAAAGTTTATTATTTACATTTGCATAGATGTAGGTATCCTAGACCGCTACCTGAATCTTTACATTAAATTTTGCAAGTGCTAAATCTGATGGAGAAATGAAGGAATGTGTGTAGGTATTTCTTATATTTTTAGGTTCAAATTTGACATAGTTTGTATATTGGAAATTTCAGAATAACTTGTGCTATTTAGGTTGACAGGCTTTTAAGTACGGTAATAAAAACAAAACACACTTTCCCAAATACCCGGTATGTAATGAGTTACATACGTATGTTCTAGAAATATTACTGATAGTTATTTTTTTGAGAGCAAGGATACTGATTCATGTTTTTTTTTCAGGTATTCAATTCACAAGCATAGGCGCCAAGATTCAAAACTTCAAACTCTATCGAAAGCTTGACCAAAATAATGCTGTCACTGCACTAGCTTGGAGGGACGAGGCAGAGAACGAGGTTTGTGCAGCACCAACGGAGTGGCTTGCCTATTTGTATTACTCTAATATTCTGTTGCCTATTCTGCATTTTTTTAAATAATAAAAAAAAAAAATCTGTATCAACTTTGGAGATTTTTGTTAGTCATGGATCCTAGATTATTTTTTGGAGTAATATTCATTATTGCTACTTTTTACAAGACTTCTCTTTAACTTAACTTCTTGTTGTCTGTCTGTCTGTCTGCTGCAAATCTTATAATCAAAATATAATACACTTCTACTTATCCTATCAATCTGTAATTTTGCACACTTGCGTAAAGTTGGAGACATTGCATGAATCAATTGACAGAATTAATAATTTAAAAAACTAAAAGTTTTTTAAATGTTAAAAAAGATGTTAAATATTAGAATTTAAAGATAATTTTTTTCAAATATTTAAAAATAAAGTAAAAAATTCATTGTACATGTGTAACATCTGAGACACTGGCCTCTTTAGAAGTGTTGTCTTCAAAAAGAAATTTTGAATGCATATTACTTATTATAGACATTATAGAATGGATTGTTGCTAGTTTGAAACTTTCACTGACATATGTTATATGTTATGCTGATGAATAGATATTGTCTACATTTATTAAGATGATGTGTCATATAGATGATGACACATATATGACATTTGTGTCTTATATATGTCATATATGTCATATGGCATTCTCTTTACATGGCATTTTATAGGTATTTTTTCTATATTCTCACATTTGCAGATCATACATAAAAACCTTTTTCTTACCAATCTTTACCAATCTTTATCTACTTTTCATGATTTTTATTGTTTTTCAGACATTATATTGAATTTCTATGTAGTTTTGGATGGTATGTGATGCTTGATTTAAAAACTCAAGGCACAACAATTTTAACGCATAATTTCATGCTAGTTATAGATTGCTAGATTGGCTTTGATGTTTAATGTATGGTACAAAATAAAAATCTATGATCAATGAAATTGCTATGACAAATTACATTCATGCAGCTGATTGTTACACTTTATTATTCTAAATGTCAGAACTCATCGTACTTATTCCCCTTGCTTTATATCATTCTGTTAAAGCCCCCTTTAAAATTGCCCTTTTTTTGTTTTTATTCAAATATCTTACATCCTTCCATCTCTTGAACTATGAGAGTGAACTCGTGACAAATATTTTCCATGCAAATGCTAATCTTTTATTATCAGTCACAAACATTCAAGGGAATTGATGTAATGAATAGAGCTGCATTTTCAGTAATCCCAAATGAACTTAAAGCTCTGAATGTTCATGATGAATTTGAAATTTTCAGATTTACGTTGGACATCGTGACTCTACAGTTAGTCTTTTTGACACAAGATTTGGCAAATCCATCTTCCGCCATCGACCAAAGAGAGGGTCTGGAAAAGTTGTGAGCATAATAAACACGAAAGGGTAAGTCTGACGACTCTATTTGCTTGACATGTTTAATTCAATTTGAGTTTTTATGGTTAAAGCTTGCTCCTGAGTGAACTGTAATAAATGTAACCCAGTGATCCCTGAACAGGCGTTTAGTTTGTATCAGAACCCTTGTTTATACATCATTCAATGTTGAAAAATTGAAATAAGTTATAGTAACGTGATAATCAAATAGAAATGTTTGGATTCACAGAAGAACATAGGGTTGTTGTAATTAGCAACATTAGGTCAAAGCTTCACCAATGCTGACACGGTACACTTGATGGAAAAATAGTTTTAAAAAATAACGAGGTAATTCATGTGCAACATCCCAAATTGTTGGCTGGAAGTGTGTATTCATATTTTGTTTATGGGCAATATGCTCTTCACACTTGCTAGGAAGCAATCCATCTAACTGCTCCTGCTCTCTACATTTCTCTCAGTGATTGTAACACAAAAATTAATGTACTCATCCATGTACATATTGCAGACTTAGTTTGCTTTGCTAATTAATTTGTATTGTTTATTTGTTTATTAATTGGCTTTCATGTTTGTATTGTTCCCAGCCTCTTCAGTGTATGTGTAGGCAATTAATTGTGTGGATTATTTTTTGTGTTTTCCCTGGTGTCTGTTATTCTTGCATTTTCAGTATTGATTTCTCTATTTATGTTCATTTCATATGAAGGATAAGATCTTACCATTATAAGATATAGTAGCTTTCAGCAAGTCAGATCCCCATTTCTCTTTAACTTTAGCCCAGCTTTATGTAATCATGTGCAGGTTGTATTGTTTGGGGGCAAAGTCTGATCCATGCAATGCTTTTTTTCTTGAGTTTGATTTGTTAGTTGACTGCCTGTTTAAATCGTGCCTCCCTCCTCTCTTTGAACTGACCAGGAGATGAAAGTTGTGGCATATCAACTTATGCATGACAAAGATGAAAGTTGTAGCATATCAAACTTATGCATGACAAAGATGAAAGTTGTAGGTAACTTATGCATAACATGCCCTCGAAGCTCATTTGAAATAGACCCCAACCCTACATCAATGGCTTTGTAAAATAATATTAATATAATAATAATGTTTGCCGTTGAGGCTCTTTATCTTCTTAATACTTCATGCTTAGTATAACACCTTGTTTTTAGTTCGTACTGCTAATTAGAGCATCATTACTCTTATTAGGCTCTACGCAACACGCCTCCTTCACACCAAATGCTTGCAAACCTTACTTAACTGCCATGTTTCCCTAATCACAGTATAGCTTCGGCTGAATATGTTGCAGTAATGTTTTATTTTGTTTATTTTTTCTAATGATTATGAATTTCATGCAAAATTACAACTTGGGATGTCCAGTTGAAGTTCAGGAGAGAAAACTATTCCTTTCTGTTCAAGCCTGAGCCGTTCATATTAGACGTCTTGTATGTGTTAAGGATAGTCAATTTCTTACCACAAATAATCGTTTACTTATATTTGTCAGGGCCGTTCTTATTTGACATCTTGTATGTGTTAAAGTAGAGCGTCAACATTACTCTTACGTGGCTCTACGCAACACGCCTCCTTCACACCAAATGCTTGCAAGCCTTACTTAACTGCCATGTTTTCTTAACCACAGTAGGTATAGCTTCTGCTGAACATGCTGCATTTATCATCTGTTTATTCTTTGTTATCTTGTGTTTATTCTTTTCAATGATTAAAAATGTCATGATAAATTACGACTTTGCATGTCCAAACAAGAGGCTACAAGCATCAGAGTTGAAGTTCAGGAGAGAAAACTATTCCTTTCTGTTCAAGCCTGAGCCTTGCTTATTTGACATCTTGTATGTGTTAAGGATAGTCAATTTCTTACCACAAATAATATTTTGCTTATATTTCACAGGAACGTATTGGTTGGGCTTGAGTCAGGTCACATCTGCTCGTTATTGAAGTGCCCCAGGAAGGAATTAATAGCGATCGATACGCTGCACCGCGTCAAAGCTTCCTTCAGAGACAAGCCCAAACTGAGCGTCGTGAAGACGCATCCTGATCACAGCGCCAGGCTCGCCACAGGCGGCTGTGAAAATGATCTCAAAATTTGGGATTTGGAGAACACCAAAAAGCCTATATTTTCTGCTAAAAATGTGAGTATGCAGCATACGTAGGAATATATAGCCTATGTAGTAATATATGGCCTATGTAGTAATATATGGCCTATGTAGGAATATATGGCCTATGTAGGAATATATGGCCTATGTAGGAATATATGGCCTATGTAGNTTCCCTTCCTGTCTCTTATACACATCTAGATGTGTATAAGAGACAGATCTTATGTTGACGAGAAAGAACTGGGGCTATACTTAAAAAAAAAATTCAAAGATCATATGTTCATCAGCCAATCATTGACGGCCTTTCAAGCAAAATCCACCAATCATAGACAAGAAAATAGAGACTTACGTTCACTAGCAAGTTTTGAAAGTATGGCCCCTGAACTGCTAATTTAAAGCATTGGTTCCTAGCATAGTTAATGACTAAAGACTATTATTGGATCACTGATCTGCCTTATTTGTTCCATATGGTCTAATTTATTTAAACCTTCGTTCTTGCCACTTGAAATTGATGGGATATTTTTGTGCGGGAGTTGCAGCCAACTTTAGTGCTGGGCAAATTGCCAAGTTTTTTAACTTAGAATAAGATGAATAAATGAATTTAAATGTTTTCAGAACATGTTCACTATACTATGTTAGTTTCTTCAGAAATGCAAATTCAACAATTAATTATAATAATATATGTGAATGTAACATGTATAAGCTGTCTAAGGTAACATCGTGTGATGAAGCACCAAGTTATATATATATATATGTCACAGTAAAATATATTTTTAAATACAAACTATAGTTGTATCAATTTCAAGACTAAAAGTTTTTGTTCTTATCCCAAATGACAATCAAAGACTTGAGGAGTTATTAGCTGATAAATATTTTGAAGTTTTTCTTAACAAATACAATGGTTGGTCACTCTGCCTAATCCATAGCTTAAAAAGGCATAATTTTTATTTTTAAATAACTACATAAAGTTATTTATATTATTTAATTATTATTATTATTATAAATAATATTGTCCCATTAGAATAAATTTTTTTTAAGTGATTGCTTTATAAATATTCCAATTTTGAAATGACATCAAGTGCAGAACTGCCCTGTTTGGTATAAACTTTCATGTGCAGTAGAAAAAAGTTGCAAGTGAATTTCAATATCAGAATTATTCTAGCCAGCAAAGTATATATTTATTGCTTGATAATCGCGTCAAATGTTTGATTAATACAATCATGCAGAATTAGAATTTACTGTCATATAGTTTGAATGATCCATGCTGCAATATGTGTATACAATTCCTGATCTTTTTCCTTCTTAATAAAATACCAATAATGAATGACTTATCTTGGCGTGCTTTTGTGCCTAATTCATGATTTCATTTAATAAACTTAGTTAACTTATTTGATAAGTTTTGTACATAATGTCTGTAATTTTTTGTGTGAGTTGTATGACAGGTTAAAATTATCCGCTTGTTGCAGGTGTATGACAGGTTAAAATTATCCGCGTGTTGCAGGTCCCTCACGATCCCCTGAACCCTGTCTCTTATACACATCTAGATGTGTATAAGAGACAGATGTAGGAATATATGGCCTATGTAGGAATATATGGCCTATGTAGGAATATATGGCCTATGTAGGAATATATGGCCTATGTAGGAATATATGGCCTATGTAGGAATATATNCCTTGGCAGGGAACAGTTCTGTTAGTTGTTCCCTCCTTGGCAGGGAACAGTTCTGTTAGTTGTTCCCTCCTTGGCAGGGAACAGTTCCGTTAGTTCCCTCCTTGGCAGGGAACAGTTCTGTTAGTTGTCCCCTCCTTGGCAGGGAACAGTTCTGCTAGTTGTTCTCTCCTTGGCAGGGAACAGTTCTGTTAGTTGTTCCCTCCTTGGCAGTTAACAGTTCTGTTAGTTGTTCCCTCCTTGGCAGGGAACAGTTCCGTTAGTTGTCCCCTCCTTGGCAGGGAACAGTTCCGTTAGTTGTCCCCTCCTTGGCAGGGAACAGTTCTGTTAGTTGTTCCCTCCTTGGCAGGGAAGAGTTCCACGAGTTGTCCCCTCCTTGGCAGGGAACAGTTCCGTTAGTTGTTCCCTTCTTGGCAGGGAACAGTTCTGTTAGTTGTTCCCTCCTTGGCAGGGAACAGTCCATTAGTTGTTCCCTCCTTGGCAGGGAACAGTTCTGTTAGTTGTTCTCTCCTTGGCAGGGAACAGTTCCGTTAGTTGTTCCCTTCTTGGCAGGGAACAGTTCTGTTAGTTGTTCCCTCCTTCGCAGGGAACAGTCC
>NW_025938235.1:0-1249 GCF_000764305.2 Hyalella azteca | reverse complement strand
AGGGAACAGTTCCACGAGTTGTCCCCTCCTTGGCAGGGAACAGTTCCACGAGTTGTCCCCTCCTTGGCAGGGAACAGTTCCACGAGTTGTTCCCTCCTTGGCAGGGAACAGTTCCACGAGTTGTCCCCTCCTTGGCAGGGAACAGTTCCACGAGTTGTCCCCTCCTTGGCAGGGAACAGTTCCACGAGTTGTCCCCTCCTTGGCAGGGAACAGTTCCACGAGTTGTTCCCTCCTTGGCAGGGAACAGTTCCACGAGTTGTCCCCTCCTTGGCAGGGAACAGTTCCACGAGTTGTCCCCTCCTTGGCAGGGAACAGTTCCACGAGTTGTCCCCTCCTTGGCAGGGAACAGTTCCACGAGTTGTTCCCTCCTTGGCAGGGAACAGTTCCACGAGTTGTTCCCTCCTTGGCAGGGAACAGTTCCACGAGTTGTCCCCTCCTTGGCAGGGAACAGTTCCACGAGTTGTCCCCTCCTTGGCAGGGAACAGTTCCAGGAGTTGTTGGAACAGACTCCTGAACGTATTCTCCTTCTAACAGAACAATCTGCCGTAGGAGTGGTCTATTAGCTGAGGCTCAGCTCAGCCCCTCTTCAACGTATTTATTGTCCCTGTATTAGCAACACCCACGTGATTGTTGCCACGCCCTGACGCAGATGTGTCGTGTGCAGGTACGCCTCTACGACCCCCGCGTGCGCAGGCGCCCTATGCTCACCTACAAGTACGAGGACTCGCCCCTGACCACCGTCACCCCTGCCTACAGTCACGAGAGGTGTGCATCCTGCGTAGTGGTCAACCAAATACTTTTTGTAAACAAACTCATTTTTAATTCTCTGGTCTAGCTCAAAATTTTCTTCAATCTATGTATGATGATGCCTATATCCATGATACTCTAGGGATGTGTATACTCATTGAACTAAGACAGGAAGAGTCTATCAAGTTTCTGCCTAGCCACTTTGGCCCTTTGCCATCATTGCATCCCTTGTGCCATGGGATCGTGGCATTGAGTTGCGTGTGACGGTCTGGAATTTTATTTGCAGATTATTAGTAGTGTTAGTAGTGTTATTCTATCAATATTTTTAAGAATCAAGTGTCATGTTATTGTTATAAAACATTGAGACGGTGTCATTTATTATTGCTAGCACTCCTCCACTTCTGGCTACTCTCACGTTACAATGCCGAACCCATGCCTTCGAACCATTAGTCGAACCCATGCCTTCTACTGTACTGACATATGTTTATATGGACCAAATAAT
>NW_025938234.1:0-1099 GCF_000764305.2 Hyalella azteca | reverse complement strand
TCATTTCAGAAATTTATTGCTTGTCCAAAACATTGCAACTTTGGACCAAATTTGTAACAAAAGGAAACACGTGTCACAATTTTTTGCAAGTTGTTCAATCATGCTGCATTTATTTCGGGCAAACTTCACAAGCTTGGAGAATGAAAAAAATATGGCGCCTCCACTCCTTAATGGCGAGGTGGGAAAATTTACGGGACCGTGAATACCTTATAAATCCCAGTGCCACAATCGGCATGAATTAAGGCAATCTTATTCAGCTCTGGTCCAAAATACGAACTGTCTACACTGTTAGAAAAAACGGTGAAAAAACGGTCCCACTGGCGTTCTAGTGGCCGGTCGCCCCGTGAAAATAAACTGTTTTGCCGTTTTTATCAGATGTTTTACGGATTTCTAGTGTTAAGTTAGAGTAAAAACGGCGAAACGGTGTTTCTTTTCACGTGCCGACCGGCCACTGAAATGCCAGTAATACCATTGATGGTAATTTTTATAACAGTGCAGCTATGCTTCCGAATACAAACTTTTCATCTCTGGTTCAAAAAGCGACATTTTTCATTTCTTCGGCATGTATCACCGAAGATGAATTTTTTGTTTGTATCAACCATAGAAGCGCTAATTTAATTTCGTTTTAGCGGTATACAGAAAGATGAATTATGTCTTAATCTTCAAATAGATTTTTATACCACCTATAAAACGAGCAATTTATATTTCAATTCTCAGGTAGACTTTTATGGTTACCTATGCCTTTTTTGCTTCCGAGCATTCGTAAGATGACTTCAAAACCAGTCTGCCAAGCAGAATTTTTTAAGCCAAATAAACGAGCTTTGCAACCCATACTTTAAATCGAGACAAACCTCTGAAGCCTATGCATGGAAATATATGACCTTGCCATGTTCAGTTTTTAGGACATTATTTGATAGTAAAAAAGTTTCCCTTCACCTGCCAGTTAAATTAAATTCCGACAGAGTAATGTATATTCTTTTACAATATATAAGCAATAATCACTGTCTCACCATAATCTGTACCATTTCAAAATAGAATATTTTTAGCTACGAACAAAAGTTCTTCAGTAACACAATGAACAACGATAACAGCGCCAACT
>NW_025938233.1:0-714 GCF_000764305.2 Hyalella azteca | reverse complement strand
AAACTTGAATTGAAACATGCAAAATACAGGTCTATACTCTAGCTCTAGCTTTACTCACCATAAATTGCTGGCTCCTGCCTCTCAGTTTTGATGTAATTAAAAAAAAAAAAACTGCTGGTCTTTTTTACCCCAGCTCTGGGGGTATCTTTGACCGGGTGGTAAAATCAATTTTATTTTTTGGTAAAATAACTCCAAGTCTCCAAACATGGTGGCAGGGAATTATTGTGAGTACTTATCGGTCCACCGCCGCAGCAGGCTGGAATTCTAAGAATGGAAGTTCACTTATTAAAAAGCTTTCCGCCCAAGCTGAAGAGCTTTCCCATTCCCACAGTGCTCTTTCAGGTGAATGACTAAAGTGACTATAAATGAAAAGGTGGATCAAAAGTTGACTGTGGACAAAATGTTTCAATTTTATACTAGTACATTAAATTTGTAAAGGAATTATTTAGATGTCACTTGTTTGATAGATATTTTTTATTTATCTTTTATTTAATGCATTTTTGAAATTTTCCAGGCCTGGCCCATTTGTTTGTAATGATCAGGTTTCAGTCAAGTATTTAGTTAACTAGTACTGTAGTACATATACCATACTTGGGAGCGGGGCTTATGGGCACAACCAGTCAGGGGTGGAATACATCTACTTTTAACGGAAATTTCGCGGCCCGAGATCTCCCATTTATATGTAAGTTTGAAATCTCGCGGCTCGGAAGTCAG
>NW_025938232.1:0-15314 GCF_000764305.2 Hyalella azteca | reverse complement strand
GGTACGCACCTGTCACCGAGCACCATGGGTCCAGGTATGGGCTGGTATGGTACGCACCTGTCACCGAGCACCATGGGTCCAGGTATGGGCTGGTAGACGGGTTCGTCATTGAGGTGGGCATCAGAAGGCTGGTGACGATACTCAGACGGTGCCTTGCTGTAGTCGCTTCCTGTAATTGAGGTAATGATTAATAACTCAGGGTAATAAAGAGTAACTAGAAGTAATGATTAGTTAAGCAAGGATATAAAAACAATAACTAACGATGAATATAATATTTAATAACACTGTACAGGAAGGCAATTTCAATACCGCTACATCACTCTAAAAACACCAGAGAATTAAATAGAAATGCAAAAACCGTAAAGCTAAACCTTGACCATCAGGGAAGCGTCGTCAAATGCCAAGTCAGAATATATAGGTAGGTTTCAGAAAAAATGCTGGGTTGAAAAATACGAGTGAAATGAGAATTGCGAGGCAATAATACGCGAATATCCCACAGCGGCGCAGACGAGAATCAACAGCAGGTACAAGCACGGACGCAAGCGCGGGCAAAAAACGCGACTAAAGTGCAGCACAAACGCCGACACAAGCACCGACACAAGCGCCGACACAAGCACCGACACAAGCGCCGACACAAGCGCCGACACAAGCGCCGACACAAGCGCCGACACCAGCGCAGCACAAGCGCCGACACAAGCGCCGACACAAGCGCCGACACAAGCGCTGACACAAGCGCGACACAAGCGCCGACACAAGCGCTGACACAAGCGCGACACAAGCGCCGACACAAGCGCTGACACAAGCGCGACACAAGCGCCGATACAAGCGCCGACACTAACACATTCACAAGACTGACACAAGCGCGGGCACCAGACGGGACACACGTGTCGACACGTGCGCACATTGGCATGCAGCGCGGGGGCCGCGGATGATGTCGCGTATGCACACGGGGGCGACACGCGCTGCAGACTGGGGGGCATGATCACTGTGCGCCGCTATCCCTATCCTAGGGGAGGTGGGAAAGCTAATAAATATGAAGCGGATAGAGGCAAGATATTCTCTTTTAATGCGTACAAACGTTGAAGCTGCATCGGCGAAAAATTTGCAGAATTATGCGCAAAATTGTAGCAATAACATATGTAATGTGTATGGACATCAAATAGAATGGAATCGAAAAGAATATAACTTTTTAAACAATTTCAAATGTTACAATATCTTGCCTAATTTTTTCCATCGCCCTGCATTCCACGAGATAGACCATACGTAGCTCATTAAATGAACTAATATAGTTGAAATACGCGGAGATGGAATGCACCCCAATGAGTCAGCTTATTTTCAAAAACTAAAATCGAATGTTGTAGAAAAAAATAAGCTTTAAAGGTGCACAAACAGATACTGAACTAAAGAAGACTGAGCCTTTTTCAAAACTCTTAATTTTCCAATTCAGAACATTGACAATACGACGATCTATTTCTGAACTTCAAAAATTAGAAAAATCCTGCATCCATCAATATCTACAGGACTTGTTACTGAAAAACGTATTTCAAGTAAAGTGAGTTGAATTCAAGTCTACAAGAGAGTTAAAAAATCGCTATATAATTACTGAGGAGAATTTTGCTCCGCAGCTAAGAACGAAGAGTCTTGCACAAAAAAAAAGAATAAAGTAAAAAAAAAACAAAATGCGCAAGGAAAACAGACACAAAATAAAGCAGAATTCGGGGCGGAAAGCTTGCGACCTGAGGCCATGTGCAGCGAATGCAGCCTCGGACGCTGGCAAGAAGTCAGCCCACGTGCGGACATCATCAATAATGCAGAAGCAGACAGAGATCGTGCCATCTTTTGGAACGCGTATTGTGTCATCAATAGGACTCATATGTGGCTGTGACAGCCCCGAGAGGCACTATACCCTCGGATCAATCTCTTTTCTTTAACGTCGTGCGGCGGCAGAAATGACTGGCCCGAGATACAGGAAAGCTGTCAGATTTATCAGCTCCTCGGATGACCGAATCCCTTCCGTCCTTTGTTGCTTTGAGAGGCCATTACTTGAGCGACGGCGAGGGCGTCGAGAATTTTGAAACGGGCATAGAGGTCACGTTTAAACATCGCTGTGACATGAATGGATTATAAATGTGTACGCGCGCTTCTTCGAATATTAATAAGGTTTAGTGATTTTTCTTCTTCCAAAAATTTCAGCTATATACACCAAAGGAGTGAACTTTGACGAACATCAGAACCTTAACAAAATTGGGTTTCTATTCAATTTCTAGGTATAAATCAGATAATAAATCATCTGTGGTCTATAGGAAGGTTTATTCTCAACTACATTACAGCCGTCAATTCGTTTTCGATTGAAGTATTACCTTTCAAAAATACGTAACCATTGGAAGTATGAATCAAGCTTCGAGCCAGTACTTGTCTTTTCGCTACCACCTTCTACAAAATTGCTCGGAACTGATGCTTTTAAGGTATAATTCTATGTCTGATCTTTAAGAAGAGATCTCAATTTAGTTTTATTATTCGTGGATTTGACTCGCCCCGTTAGGAAGTACAGCGAAAAGACCGAACAGATCGTAGTTTAGGCACAAAAACGAAACACTTGTATATTTAGTCGTTGCTGCTACACGAAGCACGCGGGTTATACGACGAATCTTCACATTCTATTTCAGTTCGGTAACAACCACCGGCACTTATTCCAGACATTACTCTGGTGCGTGACTGATGTTGAGATCCTTTAATACAAAACTAAAAATTAATAAAGGCTCGGAGAACCCACGGGGAACACGATATCTTTTAGTGTGTTTTGATTTGCATCGTTACTTGGCTGCTTCAATCACAACAATCGAAGTCATCATTTAATTGATGTGTCCTGATTATATGACGTGACATAATTACTTGATGTGGCGTGATTACTTGACGTGTCGTGATTACTTAATGTATCGTGATTACTTGATGCGTCATGGTTACTTGATGCGTCATGGTTACTTGATGCATCATGGTTACTTGATGCGTCATGGTTACTTGATGCGTAATGGTTACTTGATGCGTCATGGTTACTGGTATTGGTCATGGCCGAGGGTTGGACAAGATAAGGGAAACGCCCGACATTTTGAGGTCATAATTTTTTTAAAACGTTTTAAGCAATAAAAACTTGACACATTTACTGTTCATAGTTTTATTGGTAATGTATTATTGCTGCTAGTTGATATTTTATGCATTTAGAGATTTTCCCCTAAAATTTTTATAGCTAAAATTATTAAAAATGGCAAGCCTCTCCGAGTTTCAAAAAGGCCAAATTGTTGGTGCTCGTATGACAGGTTATAGAGTGACAGAAACTTCCTGAATGATTGAAGTTTCTAGAGGTACTGTCTCCAAAATAATGACTAATTTTGAAAGAAAAGGAAAATCCGCCCTCAGCAAAGTCCAGGTCTGGCCGACAGTCGAAGTTGTCTGAGAGTAGTCGGCGGTCTCTAAAACAAATTACTATGCATAATCAAAAGACACCGGTTCTTAAAATTATAGCAAACCACAATCGACACCTACAAAACCCAGTTTACATAAAAACTGTTTGGCGGGAGCTGCTCAAATTTGTATCCTAAGGAAGAGCTGCTCTTAGAAAACCTCCAGTCTCAATTGCCAATGCTTCAAAGAGATTAAAGTGGTGTAAAAACCTTGCAGAATTGGTCCCTCGAGCAGTGGAAAAATGTGATTTTATCTGATGAATAATCGTTTACCCTGTTTCCGACCTCTGGCCGAGGGTACGCTTGGAGAGGGTTGAAAAAGGTCGAAAGAGGGTTAAACTGGGTTTGGCTGAGAGGGTTGAAGAGAGTTCAACTGAAGAATGGGTTTAAATTCTTTTGGAAACAATTCACAATTTGTACGAATCAATACCTCGGACAATTGAGGCTATATAATTGCCGAAAAAGGTCGATATACATCGGAATAAATTTTTTTTTGTGTTTCCCCAATTTCATCTAGCCACTATGTGTGTGAAACTTAGGCTGCAATCAGAACATTTATTCTATAGGTCGTTTCTTTCTAATTTTATGTTCTATGAGCAATGAAAGTCAAACAAAGAAACAATTTTAAATGCCTTTCAGAGAAACATTTCTACAATGTGTTTCTAACGAATTTTTTAGTAGCAATTTAGGTTGAGCTTGCTTGGGTTAAATTTTATGCAAGTGTTAAAAGTTGAACGGTTTATCAACCATCCAAATAGCAACTAGACACAACTTTAAAAGCCCGTATTAACTGCAGAAGAGAATGGAGTGGTAGTCTGCAGAATGCAAAAGGTTATGGTCACGCATTTCCAGTCAATACCAACATGCCTATTAGACTTAATCAGGATTTATTACATAGAGGCTGCATGCACAGTTCATTCCACTGTATCTCACTTTCAAACCAAATAGAAATCAGTGACATTGAAATCGCTGAACTCTCAAGCGACTGAAATAGACGTTAGACACGACACGTGTACCCTACCTCCATCTTGAATTTAACCATCAGACGAAATACAAATAAAAAGAGAAGCAAAATTGCACCCGACGGCCTTCATTGCTGGCAAGGAAACCCGGGGCTCTCCTCAGCGCCACGCAAATTGCTCAATAATAGAGCAGTCTGGGCTGCACAGCCAAAAACTTGCTGGTGCTCAGTATACGCGGCTCACTTATATGCGGCCTTTGTGCGCCGGTGTTGTGCTGCTTGCGTTAGGCTTATCTGCTGCTTGTATTATGCTTTACTGCTGTTTGAATCATTCTTGCATCATGCTTGTGCTAGTGTTATGCTTTCTGCTACTTGCCTAGTGGTTAGGCAGAGTAGCGGCATATGCAAACGTAACTCGAAGAGTTCACCCGATACGTCTCACCCAACGTCTAAAACAATACCGTCCAAGTGTTATGGAGAATAAAATCAATGAAGAATTCACGTAATTACAGGCAAAACTAATCATATGTGAACAGAAAGGAACCCTACGGAGTAACTCACCTAATGTCCGAGTTCTGGAGAGATCCTGTACGTAGTACGGCGGATCCTCCGGGACATCCCCGGTCTCACCCTCCCCAGACGGCGGGGAATATCTGGGTGGTAAATTGGGTGCGTATTTAGACCCCATGTATTGGAGATGAGGATCTTGCTGCACGTGTTGCTGGGGAGGTAAAGGAACCCCAGGGTTATTGCCGCTCAGCAGCTGAGCCCCGCTGGGGTCCATGGGGCTTCCTAGTTGAGGGTGCTTCCCCTTCGAGCGTCTGACCGCCCCGTTCTCCCCAACAGAAGGGTAGTAGTTGTGTATAGGTTGAGGCAGCGACGGGGGTGGAGTGTAGGAGTTCGTAGACGCGACAAACGCGCGGCCGTTTGCGGTGTACGTGTTGTTGTCGCTGTTGTCGTTGTTGTTGTTGCTGTTGCTGCTGTTGGTGCTCGTTGAGTCTTTAGGTACACGTGACATGCTGACCTCACGCTGTCGCTCGGCTGCACAAGAAAAAAACCTTCAAGTTATTCATTATTTCATATAATGAATTATTATATATATTATTTATTTCAAAAACCTTCTGAAAAGATGACTAACAGATTTGAATATTTCTTCTGTCGATTTGTTATTCTGATATCAGGGTGTGCACAAGTGAAATATGTAATGATAATACTCCAGTATAAGTAAAGTTTACTATATATGGCTAATATAAAGAATCTAAATGATAGAACCCATTTAGCAGAATTCAACTCCACATAAAAGTAAATGATATCCACGTTATAAATTGACCGAGGTATACAAGCAAAATTTGCATCAAAATAAATCCAGAACAATCTTGTTCTTCCTTGTCTCAGAGAACCCGATTGAATTGGTAAAATTACCATACATTAATTTTGATCGTCACTAAAGATCCGTTCATGTTTCTGTTATCACGAGTATCAGTAAGTAAAGGATTAGCTATGCAAGAAATAACCTGGTATCAAACCATTATTGAATATAAAACAGTAGAAATCTGTTGCAGAGAATTTTCCCTATTAGCTCGCACAACGTTACTTAGTGAGCGCTTAATCAAGCTTCATTTTTATTTACATGTAATAAATATTATAATAATTTTCTCACGATTAGTTTTTTCAGATGAACATTAAGATTGGATAGCAGTAAAATCTGAAGAAAACAATAAAAACTGCGACAGAAATAGAAACATAAACCTTGGGTATCATTTTCTGAACATACGAGGAGTGCCATAATAATTATGACCACCATCGCGTCCCAAAAAGGAAAGTACATAAAGGGACAGCCCTGGACGCCAATCGCCTGCCTGACTACAACCGCTGATATTCGCTGATACTCCAGCGTTGCCCAAGTGCACAAGCAATGCTATGTCGAGTCGTAATCGCTGAGCGAGGCGCGGAGAGGCTGAGTCGGAAGTGTGCAGCAGACAACGACATCTCGCTGCACTTGCAGGCCTCTTCAGGAGCCCAAGAGCCGAAGCAGAGAGCGGAAATGATCGCGCGGCAAATCCCAAGATTGCCATCGGCACACAGCACCAAAAATCCCACGCAAAAGAGTATCGGAAAAATCCTCTGAAATAATTGAATTGGGGACCGTGTGCGATGCTTGAGAATATTCCCTAGGAGGCCCGTAGACATTGCCGCTGGCACCCTAGCCGAATAAGTTTTGCTCCAGAATTCCAAATGAAACTGGAATGAAATTGGAACCTAAATTATTCTAGTAATAGGTATAGATTTAAACTGAAGATTCGAAACGGTGTTTGCTCGCAATAGCAGGTGTTAATGAGCAATAGTTGGCTCGAGAGACCCAGAAAAAGGAATTGCGAAACGATAGGCTAAGAGTTTTTAAAATATTTTTGTCTTAAATTCCGATAGAGTTACAGGTACGGTAATAAAAATATGGGGGAAAATCCAACTTTAAGCCTCATTACGCATGCTTCCATGAGAACCTTACTTATTTGCTGCTTAGTCTAGGCATAGGTAACAGTAAACCAAGTCAATCACTACAGTAAACTAAGTCCTGTTAGAAATCATGCCCAACTATGGACACGTACTCATGGTTTCCGTTTGTGAACACACGAAATCTCTTGTTCTCCCGTATGTAATCATGAGGGTAACGATGAAAAGTCCTTCTTAACAAATTGGAAGATCAGTAGCAAATGACAACAGTAAGCATTGTAATAACACGTTGATCTAAGCTACTTTCACCAAATGGGCCGCGTTGCAGTCTCGAACTAGACAGTCGCAGTGTCGTGCAAATGTCCAATGGCAAAAAGTATGAGCAGAATGTCATGGCCATGCGAGGCGGTCATCAGCTTGGTGCAGGTGGATCATGCACCAGAAATGAGGTAATTAAAACCATAATGCCTCTTGATGTGAAGAGCGAACGCTCAGTCTATACCTGCCATTATGATAAGTATGGAAATGGGAATTAGATGTTAATGAAAGTGTTGTTTAGAGCAGTTAAGGCTTTGTATTTGGGCACTGTTTTTAGAGCCGTAAAGGCTCGTCTTTAACGTTCTTGATTTAAAGCAATCTCCAACTATCATCAATTCGCCTAATTAAACACCTAAAGAGTTGACGTAGAATGTTGAATGGTGAACCCTATTAAGTACCTTCAAAGAGACGACTTAACGCAACTGTTTAACACTCGTTAGATAAGTCTCGTTGTTCAGACCTTTAGGATCGAATAGCATTGATGACATTTTGTACTACGTAGTCAGGTAGGTTAACCCTCTGTCTAATGACGGTGACTCTCGTTACCAGACATTTAGGTACAAATATGATTAACGGACGGTCAAGTATGTGTTGACAAAGGGTGTAATGAACGCGCCGGATGCAGCCATCAAGTACATTTCGAATTCATCTCCTGGGATAATTGTCGTGTCGTGCGCTGCGCCGGTATAACGACAAACGAAGAGAACCATTCCCCTCACAAAGATAATTTCTGTCAGAGTTATACAGCGCGAAATATGGGATGAAAATTACAATTTAGCAGCAGGCTCTTGCATTATTTCTTCTCTCACTTTCATATATAGAGGAAGAATTGAAGAAACGGGAGGACATTTTTTTAGACGCGTAGAGCGATAAACAAACAATGGAGGATTTATTGATACTGAGAGTAGGGCTATTAACGTATTGGTTTTCAAGACATCAATTTACGCTTTTTATTCACTACGATACGAGTTCACCAAGCCTCGTGAGGAAAGTATAATTTTTTCAAGTTTAAACGCAGACAAAGAAACGAAATTTCAGGCTCAGAGTAAATAAGATAAAAACTTTTCCCTCTAATAAAATCTGATAAATGGATAAACATTCGTCGTAGCATTCGCGCAACTTCGCACACTTTAGCTTCCACAAATGCCACAAGTTTTAGAGCTTACAACAGAGTTCATGGAACCCATAGCCACTCATCAACTCGTACAAAAACCACCCCAACACCAGACCTTCACAGGAGCTCAGCAAGGCTGCGGTCATTATTCGTGTGGTCCGTTAAGACTTCTTTAAAAGAACAGCGAAATAATTCTAAGCCAGTCCGGACGGAGGCTGCAGTGAATACATTGTCAAGGTGTACCCATGCGAGCATCTTTAACACACCTCGGCATAACAATAACCGCGTGCACATTTGCATAGCAAACGGCCATTGTTTTGACAAGCAAGAAGGCGTAGCGGCGACGTCAGGTTGATCGTTTAAACAGAGGGTCTTCTCTAAAACAAAATGTAAAGTCGCTTCTCCTAAAGAAGCTGGGCGACTGTGAATTTTGTGGTTAACAATGTGGCGGGTTTGGTGATGTAAAGTCGCTTCTCCTAAAGAAGCTGGGCGACTGTGAATTTTGTGGTTAACAATGTGGCGGGTTTGGTGANCATTCATACCATAAGTATCAACATTTACAGCAGCAGTATTAACACTTACAGCAGAAGTAATAACATTCATACCATAAGTATCAACATTTACAGCAGCAGTATTAACATTTACAGCATCCATATAAATATTTACAGCATAAGTATAAAATAAACAACGTCAGTATATACATGAACAGCAACAGTATAAACATTTAGAGCATCAGTATCAGCATTTACAGCGTTAGTATCAATATTTCCAGCATCAATATCAATATTCAACAACAACAGCGTCAGCGTAAACTTGTCCACTTTCCATATCAACATTTAAAGCATCAGTATTTATATTTACTGCATCAATATCAAGATTTACAGCAACAGTATCAGCATTTACAGCACCAGCCGGCAGCTGTATTTACCGAGGCGCGCAGCCGCCACCTTCCCTCGGGGGCACTTACGTCTGCAGCCGCCCTGATGAGGCCTAAGTCAACAGCTGTAACAGTGACAAATGGAGCAGCTGTTGTTCAAAAAGCTGCAACGCCAATAATGGCTAGGCAAATGGAAAGCAGTTGCTTGTAAAATATAGGCAGGAGGAGGCTAGTCTTATGGGAATAATGGTAGTGATGGGATGACGGCAGGAATGATGACGTGACAGGTGTAATTGAAGTCGCTTCAACAGCGGTATTGGTGAGCCATTTAATGTGCAGGTTGTAAGATGGCGTGCAGAGAACCGTTAATGTGGGAGAAGCCACGGATGAAAAATGGCGGAGGGAATGCTGAAAGCGCCATCAGCGCGTTTGAATAATTTATGTCTATGTATTTAAGTTAAAATAATGGCAGCTTTTAAACCATTTTTTGGAAGTATAACTGAACGATCGCAGAAAAAAGGTAAGAATACTCATGGCAAGAAGTCTTCGGGTACAAAAACCAGTCTTTCATTACCATCGTGTTACAATCATAACAGGAAAAGTGGCCACAGTTTTTTTGCGAGACCGTTCCGTTATTGGCGCGCAGTAAAAGCGTGTGAAATTACCAGACACAAGGCGCTGTTTAGAGCGGACTTAATACGCAAGACATGTACGCATTTAATCGCCATGATTAGTCAATACCGAAGCTCTGCCTTTCACTGCCTTCGTTAAACCCGGTCAAGATTTCGTAGGCACAACTGGGTTATTATTCAGGGCGAAATGGACGAAGTTACATCCAAACAAGTTAATCAGGGGAACTTTGGCAGCTATAAACACCTAAATACGACGCTAGGGCACACTTTTAACGAGTTCATTTCAACGAACACTCGAGCAGTGACGACGTTTTGCCTTCGAAAGTGCAGTGAAATGTCGGTGACAAGTTTGACTGAGTTTTTCAGTTCTTTAAATCGAGAAAGTTTTTCAAACTTGCCACACAACTTCACACTGCATTCCCGTACGAGTACAAAGCATATAGGCAGTTAAAAATGTAATGAGGTAAACTAAATTGTAAATGACAACGCATGCTGTTCTGGGGCTACCAAGCCGCAACAGAACCCAAAAACTTGAGTTAATTGTCAAATACGGCAAAATTTTCGTGTTTAACGCCTCGATCGAGTAACTCGAAAATTTCAACTGAATTTACACGCATGCTAATTTGAGCAATTTGTTAATTTCAACAAAGTAGAGATGCCTAACGCTACAAAAGTTCATTAATTCTGAACTAAATGAATTACTTTTATCAGCTAACAACGAATATCTAAGCATCATCAATTTATAAATAATTGAGAATTCAAGAACGTTTTTCCCATCGAAAATTCCTCCTGCGAAACTCGGTACAAATTCCCACAAGATTATTTTTGAAACTTAGTGTAGCGCTGTCATGATGTGACTAGTAGTGCATTTAGCGATGCACTGCTATGATGCCCCTGGTATTGTACATGGCGAAGCTTCATTAACGAAAGCTTGATAGCGCACCTTGTGATATTCTATCATGAACGGAAAATATATAAAATAATTTCCAAAATATTTTAAATTTGATAAATTTGTCCACTTCGTAGATTTTTGTGAGTTTGGTAAATAATTGCAATGTTCGAACATGACATTTGAAGTCCAACCTGGCGAAAAAGATTGAAAAAATTGTTGTTGTTTGAACTCCGACACATCGACTTTGCTTCTGAGATCATCACGGCACCGAAATACTTTAAAGCAGAACTAAGATTCTTGTGATTATTTGCGTTTTTCGTTCCATAAAATCCTTAGCAAACTCATACAACACAATGCAAAGAAAGCACAATATGAATTCATAGTATCATGAAATATGGCCTGCGCAGGCAAATACAAATAGAATTCATCACGGGTCTTCTGAACCTGCAAGTCTGAAGAGCACACGCAAAACTCGCAGTAGAATTCGGCACAAGAAGTCCAGTTACGTTTTTCGGATATCCACATTTTTGTGCTCGCAATTCCAGCATCTTTTGTACTCTTTAGAATAGAAACCCGAGTGGCTGTTTGAAAAGCATGCATTCGAGAGCAAAGCAATTTGCCGAACATCGTAGCCAGCTTTCTGGAAGGCAAAAAAAATGGGCCGACAAAACTCTACGGTGTCCACTCCTCAGCTGTCGGAACCCGCGCAGTTTTTACAGTCATACCAACGAACAGACACGTCGCGTGCACTTAACTCACGTCAAGAACCTCTTGTAAAAACAAATGAAAAACTATGGGTGTCAGTTTAGACAAATATGTGAATTCAGGATACATGATATAGTAATAAGATCCAAGAATATTTTACTTAAGAGGTTGAACGTAAAATAGTTCCACTCTCTCAGAGTGAAATAAGTACGAACACTGCTTTTTAGTTCGTCTCAATCACTGCAATTAATTTCTTATATGTTGATCATAAAAAAGTTTCAAGTCAGCCCCTGAATTTTAAACATTTTGAACATTCTTACTAACTTTCTTTCGCGTGACAAAACTAGTTATATTTAACTTAATTGATTTTAACGTAAAATAATCTAATATAAAAATTTACGAACATCGAACCAATATCAACACGTTAAGTTAATAATGAATAAATCGTTTTTTGTCACACCGAATTATGATTTTATTGCAGGAAATTAGATATAAGCTTCATGAAAAATAATTAATCTACGTCCTGATGAAGCTTAACCGATCGGATGAGGCAGGCGGGGGTAGCAGCACGAAAAGAATTTGTTGTCCGCTTGAGTTGAAAAATAAAAGGTTTCCAGGCAGGGAATTTTTCTCGGTGCAGTTTTGTCAGATGGGAGATTATGCTCGGAAGTTGACGTAAATAACTGAGAAATTTTTAACATTTAAAATCAGTGATGAAGGTAATGATCAGAAACTAAAAGAGCTCGAAAATAAAATTGAGAATTTTTGAGCAAGGTCGATTAAGTTCTGCAGGTCAGATGCGCAGAAAAAGAATGTGCTCTAGCTGTGCTAAAAATAATAATAAAATGCCGACAGTTGCAATATACTATCATGTAAATTCTGAACTTGCAAAGAAATAACGCATATAAAAAACAACACATCCTTGATAAAATTGACGAGAGATTCTATTGAAGGAAATTGAATTAATAAGCTGCGGAACTCAGTTGTATATTAACTGAGTGACACACATGAACTCATCCGAAAGTAGGTAAATCAAATGTGACATAATTATACAATTGAATGAATAAATTTCAAAATATGAATCTACCAAATATTGTAAGGAGTTTAAAAACTTCAAATGCAAATAATATCGCACGTGGAATCAACTTATATTGACGGCTGTGAACTGTTACAGTTGAATGCCAAAACACAAGCAGCAATGGAGCGGACGATATAAGTTTAAGTCGCCCCGGCAAGAAATGGACTGGTCTAGCTAGATCCATCGGTCACTGTTAATTCGGTCCATCTGAGCGTCAGCAGATAAATTGGGGACTTTATTGAAATACTCGGCAAATCAAGGACCCTTCCTAGGAGACGTCCTTTATCATGGTCGGACCTGAGGTGAGTGACCGTAATTATTGTGAGATGAGGAGCGTAAAGTTTCTTTAGCACTTTAAATATCATTTAAATCACGTGAGAAGGAAAACCAACCTCTATATTTGAGCCAAATGAAGCGCCTAGCTTTTCTCAGCCTTTAAATACTCGGCAACTAATAAACAAAGAACTGGCAATATTTGAGAACTCTTTTCAGTTAGAGATTTATGGAATCGAAAGGGATGCAAAGAGAGCCGTAAATAAGTGAAAACTCGTTATATCTTGTGTCTGAGTTGAGTTTTGGACTTTCTAAACCACAACGTGCGTTGTTAAGAAACTTGAAGAGATGCTCGTCGAATACACTGACGTCTCATAGAGGACGGTCGGAGGGAGCATTATCACCAATATATATGATATATATGTGTACCATCTTCTTACCAAAATTCATGATAAAGTTTTTTGTTCTATTTCTATACATATTGATTTCAAAATGTGTGTGGTTTAATTCTCCAAGTACACACACATATTAGCTTCAAATCTTGCACGGTGTTAACTTTCGCTATGCATGTCACTCGCTACGGTAGGCTTACCAAAGCAAATGTGACCGAGGCGAATAAAAGCCTGCATGGTCGAGCAGTTAGCAGGAACTTTGATCACAAGAGATTGCGCCGATCCAAACGACGATAAAAATACCAGTGATTGACAAGTATAAATATCAATTCATTGACGAAACGAGTGACTAAAATGAAGTTGACAAGCGGGTTTGAACGCCAATGAGTAGAAAATTCAGACGAATGATTAAGAAAGGAGCAAGTTGAAGACCATGACATCGAATTGAAATAACAGCGAGAAAGAATGAGACGGACATTAATTAAAATGCATGCGCGCCCGAGGGAATTGAATGTGGTAATTTTAATCAAGTAATTGCGTGGCATTAAACAAACGACAGCGACTTGTCGCAATGAAGCCAATCCCGGCAGTAAAATTGTAACTGAGACGCGTGAATTGTGCGGCGGAATGACTGCTTAAAGCTGATGTGTGGTAGAGCGATGCAGAGGGTTGAGGAGAGAGGGTGAAGGCAATGGAAAAGCGGAGAAGGGAAGCGGGAAGACCTGCGGTATACATTGTGGATTCATGAAATTTAAAGGTTGGAGATCACTACTGCAGCGAGCACAGATGGATAGAAAAAAACGAAGAACGAATTTTCTACACTGATATAAGGTCAACAGGAATAAAACTATGCTTATGAATGAATGCGCTACTAACAAGATTCCTTATTAAACTAACATTAAACTACCGTAATCTATCTCCTAGAAATATGAGGAAAGCATTATAGAACCGCATTGGGAGTATGAATAAAATTATTTAATAGCGCCACAACAGATAGAGACGTCGGCATTTCAAATGCATCATATAGTAGACATTGACATCGCAAACTTGAATCGTGCCGCTTATTTCCTCTATAGTTATGGCGATGCGTCAGGTGGAGAGGCACTACCAACAAATAGAGCAGCACTACCAGGATTGCAGCAGCACTGACGGCAAATATAGCAGCACTGGGCAAGAGAAGCCGGGCTGTCATCAAATGGCAAAGAACTGACAGCAACAGAAGTCGCACCAACAGCAACAGAAGTCGCACCAACAGCAACAGCAGCAGCACCAACAGCAACAGCAGCAGCACCAACAGCAACAGCAGCAGCACCAACAGCAACAGGAGCAGCACCAACAGCAACAGGAGCAGCACCAACAGCAACAGGAGCAGCACCAACAGCAACAGAAGCAGCACCAACAGCAACAGGAGCAGCACCAACAGCAACAGGCGCAGCACCTACAGCAACAGGAGCAGCATTAACAGCAACAGAAGCAGCACCAACAACAAAGTGGGGCTCCTAAAAATTGCGTATTATTTCAAGGCGTCGTGGCGAGACTCGCGCCACTTACGCCGATTGTGGCGCCACGGCATCAACGTCGCCAGCCGAGCATCACATCGGCGGCTGAGGAGGTGGTGCAGACAAGAGCTTTACTGTTATTAGCACGAACCATCGACCATGGATTAAAAGTATATTAAAATTCAAAGTGAACTTACAAAATTAATTTTCGTTACTGGAACTAAATTAAAGGTAAATAAATTCTTCGAAAATCATGTGAATGCTGTTTTTGAGATAACGAAAGCAAGTAAGGGAAAATTTACTGAGTAATAAATACATTTAGAAGTACTTAAGAATGCTTTGTAGTTAATTTAAGAGCCTGATCAATAAGAGTTTCGAGTGATTTAAGGGTCACAAAAAAAATTTACTGGGTTTGTACGCTCCAAAAGATGACGATCAAATACATTGAGTATCACGAATTAGCATGAAAGTAAAGTTTACCCAAATATTACCATTACTCTAGCACAAGCAAAAAAAAAGGACATTCTCCTAACGCTAGCAAATAAGGAGGAACATTACTCTGACACCCACTCGTAAGGAACAACATTCCTCTAACACCTGCACGTACGGAATAACATTCCTCTAACACCTTCTCGTAAGGAACAACATTCCTCTAACACCTGCA
>NW_025938231.1:0-579 GCF_000764305.2 Hyalella azteca | reverse complement strand
TGTTGCCACTACGAAGCGCTAAAAAAAGCCTAAAACCGCGCAAAAAAATCCAGAACTGCTACAGTGTCGATGCTGGTATGATGTTATGATGTCACGTAATATAATTGGTGAAGTTTATCAAAATAAATCGAAGAATATACTGTAAGTACCGGGTTAATACGTGATCAGCTATATAATTGGCCCTAAATTTAAAAATATTTATTGTGCGCGTTTATCATGGAGGTATCGTGATTTGATCATTTTTATATAAATTAGTTTGCATTTAGTTATCTAAGAGTCGGACAATTCTTCAGATGACGTTGGTAGATCGAAAGGCATATATCAGGAAGTAGTTTTAGTTTATTAACGACGTTTCGAATGTAACAAACATTCATTTTCAAGTTCGATCTACCAACGTCATCTGAAGAATTGTCCGACTCTTTGATAATTTAAATCAACTTATTCTCTGGTCGTTAATCGAACGCGTATAAATCAACAATTTCTGCCATCTAAAACTAATTTAGTTATCTTTATACAATTTTAGAATAACTTTTATTAAAAATAAAGTTTGAGTGTCTGATGACTTAGACGTTTGATTTT
>NW_025938230.1:0-335 GCF_000764305.2 Hyalella azteca | reverse complement strand
TACTAGGCCAGCTCAGCTGACTGAGCTGATTTGAGCTGACCAACTGACCATGAATCAAGCTCATGGCAAATTATGGCATGCTGGCTGCTGGGCAGTGGTGAGCCAAGCAGCCAACACCTAACAGAACTGCCATGGTCAGGAAGGTGCAGCGTGTACGCCGGAGGTTCGTTTTCGGATGTACGCCAGTTTGCCAGGGAATAAAGTTGCCAATATGCTTGCTAAAAACGGAAGTGTACCTAACCCTGGCCAATGCTGCATGATCGACACAGGCACACGTACTTTACGATTGATGCCTGGCGATCGTCACAAACACACGTGCTTTACGTTTACGATCT
>NW_025938229.1:0-1509 GCF_000764305.2 Hyalella azteca | reverse complement strand
TGTATTGTGGGCACGTGCGTGTATTGTGGGCACGTGCGTGTATTGTGGGCACGTGCGTGTATTGTGGGCACGTGTATTGTGGGCACGTGCGAAGCCTTAATCATTTCAAAGTTCTTTCATGTTTTAGAAAACAATTAAATTTTCGTTTATAAAACTAAATGTTGTTGTATTTTAAAACTTTTTTTTTTGTAAATGCTGTTCTTGTAAATGCTTATTTTGTCGTTTGATTTCGTGCTCTTTTTTATATTCTGATAAGTTTGACTAATACATTTGTATATGTGTCACATAAATTCCTTAATAAATGTTTATGAATTTTAACTTGACATTTATGAAATTTCCTTCCATGAGGACTATGCTTTTGGAAAGATGTCGAGTTACTGGGCCAACTTGTATTTAGTATCAGCATTCATTTTAAAAATATTTATAATTCACTAAAACGTTCTGTTGGTCGAAAGGAAAACTGTCGAAATGCTTCAGCAATTAATAAAGTTCAATTATTTGCCGTAAAGATACTTTTATTAGTAAAACCTTTTTCTATCAATTTCCAAAGCATAACTTATGGGCCCTTAACTTGTAGTTGGTTGAAAATTTCTCCACACATTTGTAATTTGAAGCACAATTTCAAGATAGTTTTGTAGCGATGTGATGTCCATGGTATATATTGATTGATATGAGGCCGTGAACCCTTTATAAGGAAAATGTAAAAGTCTATAGGTCCTAAAATTTAGGTAGATTTCGACTGAAATAATTAAGAAGTATTTAGTTCAGATATGGAATTGGTACCTAAAACTCACTCTCAAACATATTAATGCTAAAGTCTAAAAAATCACCAGAGAAGCATTTGTTTGAAAATTATTGATCACTGGGACGTTACGTTCAGAAGTATTCAACACGGATAGATTCGACATATCACGCCAGTAAAAATCCTGCACAATTTCATCACGTTGTGATGCGATAGCCTAAAAACTCATAGGGAAGTTTTTATACAATCATTTCGTTCTACCAACTCATGAAAACCAATTTAAATTTTATTTTGCATGAACGTCATGCCCAAACTTTATTCATATTAATTAAGGTGGGTATACCTAAAGGATGTCACGCAGAACCAAATGGATGAGGTGGTTCACAAGTTCATATCACATGTGGTTCAACGCTTCAACAAGGAACGCTGCTATGACTGACTTTGATGTCTATATGCAAAAAATTTTTATGCTGGACGTTTGTTGTCTTGTCCAGTTTCGTCTTTAGATGTGCTTGCTTCAATTGACTTCGGTTCCAATATTGATGTTAGCGAGAAAAGACAAAGCTCAAACAAGCGTCGAAAAAAAGTTCTAGTAACATCCCAATTGTGATGTGCCCCCTCACCATTTTTATTTCTTTCCATGTTGAGATGTGACAGTAAGAACCCTAGCTTCACAATAACGCTGGTAATAACAATAGAACACGCCATGCAGTAGCACTGGAACGGTCGCTAGCTCGGCTGCATGGCGCTTTGATCGCGCGCTCTGT
>NW_025938228.1:0-19888 GCF_000764305.2 Hyalella azteca | reverse complement strand
AAATTAGGGATAATTTTTTAATAGCCGTTAAATTCGTGCTTGGAGAACAGGCTAGTGCAAATCGGTCACATGCCAGCATTGGACGTTTGACGTTTGATGTTCTTTCGACAACCTGATAGGTTAACGGAAACAAAACTTTAAATTTCGTGCAAGCGACAGGACATGACTGAAAAACGAGTGAATGCATTCCGTATTATTGGTAAAATTATATGATGAGAGATGAGGTAAAAAGCTAATGATGAAAAACCGTTCGCTGTACTAAAAACGAACGAGTTCGCCGAGTAGTTCAAAACCAATCACAATCGAGAGCATTGGTCATAATATTGTTAAAGTGAGGAGATGAAAGTTGTAATGACTGGCGTGAAGCTAATTAGTATAGGTCTTCGTTGGTTTATTTGAAAAAGTTAATGGAAGACGAATCGCATGGTATTGAGCTAAATACTATACAAAAACTTGGTCGTTACGTTGTTGAAACTGGTTTTCTCGAGACGTGTTGAGTGGCGTAAAGCTAATTACCATTGAGACAGTAGAGAACTGTGAGTAAGACCGCCGGTAGTCGCGACCAGCTCGCCCGTCACCGAAGACTTCCTCAGTCCTGCACAGCACACCAGTCCTAACGTAAGCAGACTTGCTCCTAGCCTAACGCTGTCTTAACGCTATTATCTTAACGCAATCTTACACTGTACGAGATAACGCTACTTATGAAATTTTTCGCAACCATTCGAGTCTTTCTGCTATTAGCTTTAAGATGTTTATCACTTAGAGACCTGGAAAATAAAATTAAGTGATAGGATATACGTAGAGTGTGAAACTCGGCTGAACACCTGAGCTTCAAGTAGTGTGGTGCGATAACCATCTAAAAAGTCAAAATCGAAAATTTCACCCCCATCCCACAAGTATATGTTGTCTCCCAATAAACCAGGCTATGTGTTTCTTTCTAGCTTTCCGGATTGAGTGATGGTGCACAAGCGATCGTATTTTACCCTGCACTCGTTATAAACGAAGCATCACTCGCAGCACTAACAGGCCAGAATTTGACGTTGACAGGCCTGCAATCATTCAGCAAATCTACAACTAGAGCCAAAAATTGTTCTGCGTTCGCAACGCAGCAAGTGCAGAAATTTGTGGAAAACTAACCTTAAAAAAACCGAAAACCGGGGAAAAAAAAGGTGAAAAAAAAAAAAAAAGAAAAAAAAAACAGCAGTAGAAAAATGATTCTAGACGATGAGAAGCTCGCGGAAATATAGGATACCCCAATAATTATTCTTCTAAAAACGAGTGACTTCGAATTTTTCTATGGGTGGGAGTTGCTAAGCGATGTTATACACCTTACTATAAGATTTTTTTTCCAGAAACTAAGTCGCTTAACACGTTGATAACGAAACTTAACATATTTTCTTTTCAAAACAATAAATTGTTTCACTAGACTACTGCCACTGTCTTTGAACTTAAGTATGTCAACGGAAACGTTAAATGCAGTGCTAAAATTTCAATGCTCCTCGCCTGGAGTCCTTATTTTGAGTCGACGTTAAACCATGTGTTCGGTTGTAGTTTAGCGAGCGGATCTTGAACACACGTCATCTCGTTATCGCACTGAATTCTATTCGCTAATCAAAAATTGATTTGATCTGCTCCAATAATTCATAATAAACGTTTGTTTCTATTCAATAATACTGCACGCGAAAATTCAAAATTCATGGCTTTCAAACACGTACAGCTGAAAAGCAATCGAATTTCGTAATGAGAATACTTTTAAACGCAAACGATAAACTTTCGAAGTTGTGACACTCACACACCTCATAAAGCTGTGATTACATGCTGAATATATGCAGCACACAATACAAAAAAATACAAAGCAAGCATAGGCAATCAATATATCCCACGATATTGGCTCGAGCAAATAACTGCTTGCAAAGACACATTACCACGACAATTTTATATATTGGCTTACATTATCACGGATAATAGTAAGGAATTTTATACGCGATATTGGTTTGCCTCTGACGTGTCAGAAATAAATATGATACGATAGTCAAGCGAGCCCACATTGAGAGTTTTCAGTTATGAATTCCGTTGTTCAAGAAGAGAATAAAGAAGCTAATCAAGTGAGAAGACTCGTCAACGTCTTGCATACAGTGATGTAGTTTCCCCGCCTCATGTGTTATGATAAAGAAATAAATACTGGATACACTGTAAACCACAAATATTGATGCAATCGTTAATACAATTATTTGAAATTGAAGAGTAAGTTAAGTTGCTAGTGCGTGGATCAACACCACAATATGAAGTTTTGTATTAGCTACAGTTCCTGTCATTCACATGAACATAAATGGTTTGTCAGAAGTACAGAAGAAACGAGAATTTACACGACGAAGTGCTGCATACCCCTGATTTATTCAGTATCATAACGTGAACAAAAAAAATTAATTAAAATTTAAATCATAATCGAGGCGTCCTTTGCAATGAAACATCCAAGACCATATACAAAAAAAAGAAGAACAGGAAACAGAGACAGAAAACTTATCAGGCATCTTAAATGAAATATTCGATATAGGTTGTCACTTACGTAACGTGAAACAGCCCCGCTATGACGGGACCCAAACGCCGGCAAGCGTACACAACCGGCTTCTCAGGCACGTACATGAGCGGAAACGCGCGCCTATATGCACGTACATGACTGGCACTGCCGGGTGCACACGAACCTGACCGGTTATGTAATGCGCACACATACACGTACACGAATGCTAGTACCGTTCACACACAATGATCGGTGTTACGTAATTCGAGAAACTATCTACAAGCACGAATTTAGTACCTGTGTTAGTATCATCACCACACCAGGCCTTCGTGCCACGAACTGCTCAGTCAACCGACGAACAAGCGTGCACTGGTCACACACTCAGAGGAATCAGTGAGACTTGTCCTAATACAGATACACTTTTTCCCTTGCCTTGGTCATCCTTACCCAGTTTGGTAAGACACCAGGGCGTATCTGTGCAACTAGCAGAAGAAAGCGAGTCATCATTTGAACAGTAGGATATGTTCTTTTTTTTAGTGCACACACGCACCTCGGGAGGCTGAGACCAAAGGCAACTTTCGTACGGTGGGCAGCCACAAGCCAGTTCCCAAGTTCTATGACAAACACATATTTGTTTACAATTAGCAGTTTATTGAAGCCTGCGATACAATATTCGTTCATATTTTGAACGTGGCTCCATAATGTAGAGTCGTTCACTCAGTATGCCCTGACTATGCTATACATTGGAGGTACCAGATTTTTACAATAAAATTACCATAAACAATGAAACGCAATGCCATTAAATGCATAGCATGGAACTATCAATGCGAAAAAATAACTGACTGGTCAAGCGACAGCAACGAATAATTAAAAAAAATCAAAGCGGTGCAAATAAGGGGGGGTGTCACAAATTTGAGTACATTAAAGTATCGTCGTAACGGTTGTATATAAAAATGTCTAAAAAATGTACACGTTTGGCAGCTACATTGAAGAGTATGCACAAGTGGGGAAATAATTGCTAATACATAGAAATGTCGCATAAGCAGCGAAGAGTTTAATTAAACTTTGCAGAAGATTCTCAAGTTTTAAAGAAATCTTAATCATATATGTTAAATTTTCAAGAATATAACTGTCCTGAATAAACCGCCTGCCATGGACGAAGAGCGGACGATTGAAAGTTCGTATTACAAATGAGATGTGGCGATAGAAAGCAGAGGTCGTACACACATGTATAAGTGTATGAATAAATAACTTAGGAAGACGCTAATAAATGAAGACTATCCTAGAGATAATCGCTCACTAACCGTCGATAGATTCAAAAGTTACGAGTGATCTTTCACTTCTTGCACAGCAGGATTATACCCTAAGTTATGAAGTTTACCTGCTATATAATATATTGCAAAATTTCGAAAAAACCATTACGACTTTCGCGGGCAAGAGTTGAAATCTTCTGAGGCTAGAATTTCTTAACCCATTACGAGAAGTATGAACAATTCTAGGATTTACATTCTAGGATTTTCAATAGTGCATATTGAAGAAATAAAACCCAGTTAAAGATTCTATTCTGTTCATACAGATGCTATCCCCCTAAAAAATCATATAATTTAAATTAACACTTTGACTACGATCGCTTCATCTTGTACTGTTATTTCATTTTTTTTTTTTTGTACTGTTGTTAAACAGGTTTGCCAGACGATCATTTTTTCCGGACAAATTCCGTGATTTAGTTTTTCTCAATTGCGCTGGCCGGCTAAAATTTATGATAGGGGTACTTCCTAACCAAATTTTAAATACTGAAAAAAGAAAAGAAATTGAATTTTTATAGCGGAACCTATAAATAAACTAGTATATTTTGAGTTATCGGCCTTTTTTATTCTCGGATTTGGCCGATTTTAGGCAACCTGGATTTTGTACCACTACGTCCTGGAGAAATACATTTCGTGGTACGCATATTTACCTCTTCGTAGTCAACGTACGTGTTAATAGATACAAATGCAAAGGGCAACTATCCAACAAAAATTTAATACAATTCTATTGAAATATTTCGGATAATTTAATAGATTTTGCTACTTCCACAATCAAGAAACAAAACAAACTCATAGTCCGAGTCAAAACTTCTACTTAAATGTTTATATTAACACTAACCGGTAGCTTTGGAGAGTATTTTTAAGTGGATATTTTGGGTGACTGTATATGGAAACTTGCCCGTTTAAAGGTTAAGCATTCCATGCTTTGAGATAGCCTCTATTTCTTATGATTAGGTCTGTGAACATAGCATATCGGAGTCCATGAAAAATAATACACATCGAAAAATCTACCATGACTTCATGAAGCAACATAAATAAAACAGCTTAAACAGATAAAAAATTAATTTTGCCAGCAATAAATGACAATTTCAGTGAAATTTGAATAATGTCTACCGAGCTGGCCCGAATAACGCCAAAAAATCGTTATCATTCAGTAGTGTAGACCGTAATTAGATAAAGTAAACTATTGGTACTGCACCACTCATAATTTGGTTCGTCATAAGGAANAATAAATTTTTCAAAATTATTTATTCTGTCAATTGAATCATGCATTGTCTCCAACTTTATGCAAGTGTGCAAAATTTTAGATCGATTGGACAGGTAGAAGTGTGTTGAATAGCGATTATAAGATATGTAGCAGACAAAATTAGTTATTCATTTTTTTAATATTAAAAATAAAAATTTTTTAAATTTTGAAAATTATTTATTCTGTCAATTGATTCATGCATTGTCTCCAACTTTACGCAAGTGTACAAAATTTTAGATCGATTGGAGAAGTAGAAGTGTGTTATAAATCGATTCTAAGATTTGTAGCAGACAGACAAACAAGAAGTGAAGTTAAAGAGAAGTGTTGTAAAAAGTAATTTTTAAACGCATTTTTCTTTGTTTGTTTGTTTGTCTGTCAGCTACAAATCTTCTAATCGAAATTTAACACACTTCTACTTATCCTATCGATCTGAAATTTTGCACACTTGTGTAAAGTTGAAGACAATGCGTGAATCAAATGACAAAATAAGTGATTTTAAAATAAAATAAAAATTTCAATAATAATAAAATTGAAAAATAATTTTGTCGCTACAAATCTTATAACTGATATTTCACACACTTTTTCCTGTCCGATTGATCTGAAATTTTGCACACTTGTGTGAAGTCAGAGGCAATGCATGAATCAATTGACAGAATAAATAATTTTGAAAAAAGTTTATATATTAAAATTTTGAAAAAATATTTTCTTTAATATTCGAAATTCATTGTACATCTTTAACATTGGAGACACTGGATTCTTTAGAAGTGTTGTCTTTTAAAAGTAATTTTTAAACGTATATTATTACATTAAACATTACTCCGTCCCTGTTCAACAAAGTTTTCCGTTAATATATTCAATTCAATGTTACAGACTAATTAGGTCAAATAAGTCAAGTGGTCTTCACTTGAACAAAAACTTTTCCTTTTAAGAGCTGCGAGCTCGACTTCCAGTTCACGTTCTTTTCAGAAGTATGATGCTAATCAAACGTCTTTCGCAGTTCAACTCTAAACTCTTGCGTTTCACGTTCATACACACGAAAAAAAATTGAAAGTTTGTTTTAGTCAGAATGCTTAAATTTTTATTCATGTGCAGCAGTGTGAGCTCTTTCATGTACGCGTGGATGTTTTCGTAGTACGCTCACGCGTCCCTACACATGAACGTTTATTGCATGCACAAGCTTTACGCACTAATGGACGTATGAAAAAAGCCACAATATAAAGTTTACCGGTAAAATAAGACCGATAAACTGACAGAGTCGTTACCTATCGCTTGACTTTAGATGAAGTATTCCAAACAAATGCAAGTATAGGTAGGACGGGAGTTCGTGGTCAAAATTCTTATGCGCATTTCACAGTAAATATAGAAGAAGATTGAAACCTACAATTACGTCATCTAGCTAGCAATAAATATCAGGAGTACTACAACAGAAGTAAATTTTCGTTTCTTTCATGCATACATCACGAAATTAAATTAACCAGGACACCTAAAGCGAGTTATGGGTGCAAGTCAAAGAATGAGAAGATTGCTCTACAGTTATCGCGATACAAGCAAATAGAAAGAAAGGATCGCATGATAGACTTCTTTCAAGAATTGTGTCTCAGTGAATTCTGCTAACCCAGGAGAGCAATACACAGTTTAAATGCAATCTCGCTATGTACACGTTTTAATATCCCAAAGTTTCATACAAGAACAACAACTGTAGATTAATATATTGAGAAGTATATAACATATTAGAACATTTTTTTCTATAAAATGCTCAACAGTTTCAAACGGATTTATAGTAAAGCAACCTACATGTTGCTCTGCATGAGAGAGTTGCATACTGGTACTCACTTTTCTGCTAATACAAGGCTTCGTAAAATAATTAACAGACAATACAACCTATAAATTACCCAACAAAACTTGGCATTTCACCAGTCATGTGGTGAATAATTCAAGAGTTGCTCATAAACGGGCTCGGCTTCAAATTCCAACTGCTTACCGTTCATGGATTTCTATTGAAATAGAAAACATTTAAGGTGCAGCTGTACAAGGCTTAATAAGCTGTTGCGAGATAAAGTTTGAAGACGCCTGATCTGTCTCCACCGATCGCTTCATGGGACAAAAAATTCGACATGAGCCGAATTTCTTGTGAAATTAATTATGATAATTAGACCTTTGAATGCCCGATTTAACAACCATTAAATAAGAACGTGCCATAAAGCTTAATAAGTCAACGCATATCATACGTGGAAAAACCTTCACAAACACAGTGTAGGTCCACGGTTGCTGCCCGCATTTTGAGCAAATTAGTCAGAGAAATCGGCATGAGTCACTTGAATGTTTGGTTAATATTTGGTAGGGTCTCATGTTCGATACACCCATCACTCAGATGTGAAGCCTTGATCGAGTAAGCAAAATGTGCGAGGGGAGTTGTTGCGAGTCAGCTTTTGCAAGAATTATGAGGACGGAAATCTGAGTCTGCGTGTTAAGAAACTAGAATCAAGAGGCCAAGGGTTATATGAATGTGAGCAGGGCAGTGTGCTTATTTAAAGCTTTCTTCAACAAATTAATTATTCATAAGGGATTTTTTTTATAAAAATGAGGTAGGTATTTTGTATAGAAAATTTACTTCTCGATGATTATATGCCAAAAATATGGTGCAGCTAAAACGTATCAAATTCCTAAGCCACTATTAATGAATGGTCCGTAAATAAAAGCCCAAATTTTCTGATAAAGAGCTGTTATTGTGATGGCCATCACGCAAGTGATAACAAGCGAGATAAAACAGGTTTGAAATAAAACTAATTACACGTTTATTGCCGCTGAGTTGGAGACTAAATACCGATTTGATGAACTAACTTTAATGATTGCGTTATAAAACTTTAATCAGTAAAAAACGGCATTATCAAGTCAAATTTTAATAACACGAATAGTCGAAATTTCACCTAAATGGTTGCCGGAAGTAATACAGCTTATAAATAAATTAATTGTTATGGCATACAGACAAGAGATCAGAACAGAAAGTTTAGGAGTAAAACGAAAGCCCACTCCACAACGTTGCATATGGCTTGCATCAAATCCAGACTTGGTAACAGACAATCTATGCATTGTCATCAACATATTTTACATTTCAGTTTTCATTTTATATGCGTACAATAAAACATGATATTTGTTGGATAGCCTTAATCGCTTCATAGAGTAGATAAATGTTCAAAGCGAGTCCAACTATTTTTCATTACAAGAACAAATATCGCGAGCGAACTTCAATTCAAGATATTCTTGCCAAATGTAATGATAACTATGCCAATCGACTTTTTATCATACATAAGGGAACATTCGTTTAATGAGATCTCTGAATGCGTTCCAAACCTTGTCTGCTATGTAATATCATTCATAATTGATGGTAATTATTATAAGCTCTTTAACGTGACATGTGTCAGTAATACATAGGTTTATTGGCAAAAAAATGAACCTGTGAATTTGTTCACAATTCTCGTGCTTTAGTAGAAAATTTGGGCGCCCGGTCTGAGGAGCGAGCGAGGATATTTACAGACGATGGTGGTGGTGGTGAAAACGATGATGGTGAATACGGAGGTGGCGATGAAGATTTTGGACGGTGGTGGAAACGATGATGATGGTGGTGGAGGGTGGAGAAGACGATGATTGTGGTGAAAACGATGATAGTGGTGAAGACGAAGATGGTGATGATGAAGGTGGACGATGAAGTTGCTTGGCGGCGACTGGCTTCCTCGCGTGCGATAAGGGATGGTAATGGAAACCAAGAGCTAGCGAACGTTCGCTTCTACGGCGCGTATATAATGAACGCGCCATCAACCTCAAGGCTGAACAAAGAATAATATTTAGGCTAAGTAGGGTCCTTATCACTCGTGTCAATCCTACAATAACATAAAACGCAAACTTTTTACCTCCTGATTTACTACGAACTAGGAAATATAGGATGGATCAACACGTGACAGTAATATGATGTTATCATTTAAGATCACTTTTATCACGGTCATAGATTCAACGAGTCTGAAGTAAGGTTATTATATAAGCACGTATAGTTGCATGTGTATTACTACAAACAGCCGCTCGCCAAACTGAGCATGTAGTTGAAAATTTTCTACTGACGGGTTTCATTTAAACTCTGTATTGCAAGCAAAAAGCAAGGACTTTCCTCTTATTTTTAACCCACTTTTTTCTTGCATTTAAGCAAGAGGAAACTGACTCGGTTGAACTACATGGCACGCATCGAGCAATGCAATTGCAATCTCCCACACAACGAACGATTTCCGGTTTCAAACGCGGTGACGTGGAAAACATCAGAAAATAACTACTTACATTTCTAGTTTCGGATGCGGTCACGTGAAAAAATCAGAAAATAACTGTATGTTCCAAAAATTTGGGGTGTTAGTTGTCAGAAGCCTATAACTCTCAATAAAAGTTTAGTTATTCAAACTTAAATTAACTATTTTGGCGAAATCTTACCTAGGCCTTAAAAATTACCTTTTAGTGAAGGAATATTGAAGCATGCAAACAATAAGAGCTGGAGTAAAAATCAAACATCAACTTAATATAAAACTTCCTAGAACTGCAGTCTTTCTCGGATTAGAATTTTAAAACAGTGTAAAAATATGGGTATTTCTATAATTGCCATGACCTCAATTTGCAGTCCATTGCGATAGTCGGGCGTACGATTTATTATAGTAAATATAATACAATAATTAAATAAAATCAAAATTAGCTTCAATTTAAACATAATATCACGTGCAACGTTCAACTGACGTGCTATTTATAAGCATAAAAACAGAACTTCAAAAATACAGACAAATTAATTTCAAAGAAGTTACAGAATGAGAATGAGCATAGAACAAAAAAAAAATCGGTTTTAGAAACAATAGAAATCATGCTCTTGAAGCAGTAGCTGCTCAGTCGCTTTATCGACTTATTTCATATGCACTACTGAAAAAGTTATTTCTGACTCAATTAACGAGGTAGAGATATCAAATTAGGAAGAAGCTCTCACAGGCCGTACAAGTTTTAACAGCACCAAATTCAACGCGCATTACGCTAGTAATTAAAGTCAATCAACAAATGCACAACCAGGACGACCACTGAAGATCTTCCAGGAACGTTACTTCTAAAGATTATTTGAACATTCATACGAGTTATAATAATTTTGAGATGACAATAAACGCATTCTCCCGCCACTACCCTGAAGATCTTATAGGTTTGTCAATAGTAATATATATATTATTTATTATTTATATAATAATATATAAATAATAAATAATAGTGTCAGCGTTGAAGACGACACGAGGTTAAATTAGACAAACACCTACGCAGATCATTATAATGTTCGTGACACATGTTTCTATAGGTCTATAACCTGGTCTTTAGACCATCAGAAGTCACTTCCATCTGACAGATGCTCTACATAAACCTACGGGTATTTATAAAGTAAAATATGTTAAGTGATATAATACTGTACTATAGTACTATATTAGTGTGGTACTATGAAATGGTACAGTAACGTACCACTGCATAACTATGTTTAGTCGGTTAATGAATGCTTTGCTACTCGAAGCAGAATAAAATAATAAATTTCGACGCATGAAAAAGTTCCGCAGCAGATTGTTCAGGCAGTAACTAGGGCCTTGATATTGTTCCATCCCTTACTTCTGGTCTCTCTCTTGTATCTTATAAATAACGTTTTTATTAACCATGTGTATACTTTATATTAACCATGTGTATACTTTAAGAAGGTCGCCCCGAAGACGTCGACAACACAGGCAAGGAAGCTTCATCTCATTAGTACACTACATGGGTTATGTATTTATGTATCTATGGAAACAAATAATCAAAAATAAGATTTCCCAACATGGGCCGAACGTAAACCGGTTTTACAAACGAGTTACGAGAAAAAAAATACATTATTAATGAATCGCAAAAAATAAATAAAAAAGAAATCGCAAACGAAGGCACAATCAAAAAAATTTTTCACGAGCTAAACATTACTATTTGGTAGTTAGGACTGTAAATTCAAAATTTTGTTCGAATCTGTTTAGTAGTTTGGAAGAAATTAATTGATCACTGTGAATTTCAGCCTGTATTACCATATAACTAAGGCAAAAACAAATGATGGCAAAATTCAAACAATTTTCGCAAGCAAAATATTACCGTTACTTGGTCCTAATGAATATGTGTACCAAGTTTCATCGACTTGAAGTTCATTGTTTTGAGAGATATTCCTTGATCATTGAATTTGGAAATTGACTGTGAGACCGGCCGCGAGTCCGGCCGTTAATTTGTCCGAGGCGTAAACCCAGGAGAGGTTAAAAAACCAGATATGGGTAAAAAATCCATCGCTGGGAGTCACGTGCTGCACGTGTTGTGTACAAATCGTCAAACAAGCGTTCGACTTCGGACCACCGCCCCCCCCCTACCGCCCCCCCATCGCCCTCTTCTTCCTTACCGCCCCCCAAAATCTTTCCACCGCCCCTATATATAGGGGGGCGATATCACCCACTTTGGGAACCACTGCTGTATATGAAGAGCTCTTCAAAATTGACTGTAAAATTCATTTTTATGTGGCTATCCTTGATCCTTGAATAGACATGCCGTAAAAAGCATTGTATAAAATGATTATGCAAGCATTTCTTTGTTGAGCATTAATTTAATAAAAGTCTGGTTTTTATAACTGCATAGATGGTGCGTGTAATTAGGTTCAATATGTAAGTTCAGGAAGAGTCATCGAAACGCTTTACGAAATTGCCAAAGAGAAGCCATAAATAGTTGGCTTATTTATTGCTATTGAATAGTCGAAATATTATAAACAATGTTACCGAAGAGGTATAACACTGGCAGACTCTCAAAAGCTGTCAATCGGCAACATTTATGCTTGTACAAAATGCCAAACTAGGGGACAAGTACAGTACAACATACAGTACAGTACAGTACAGTATAACAAGGAAATAATATACGTTTAAAAATTAATTTTTAAAGACAACACTTCTAAAAAATTCAGTGTCTCCAATGTAAAACATTCACAATGAATTTCTAATTTTTATTTCGAATATTAAAAAATTTGAATTTTTAATTATTTTAATACACAAAAGTATTTAAATTTTCAAAATTATTTATTCTGTCAATTGATTCATGCATTGTCTCCGACTTTACACAAGTCTGCAAAATTTCAGATAGATTGGACAGCTATAAGTGTATTAAATATCGATTAGGGTATGAGATTTGTAGTAGACAATTATTTTTTCAATTTTTTTAATATAAAAAAAATTATTTTTAAAATTATTTATTCTGTCAATTGATTCATGCCGTGTCTCTAATTTTACGCAAGTATGCAAAATTTCAGATCGATTCGAGAAGTAAAAGTGTGTTAAATATCGATTATAAGATTTGTGGCAGACAGACAAACAAGAAGTGAAGTTAAAGAGAAGTGTTGTAAAAAGTAGACAAGCTCGTTTTACTTGTAAAATTGAGGTGCATCAAATTAATTATTTTCTCAATGTGAACAATATAAGGCGCTTGTTGAAATCCAGTTGGCATGCAGAGGCAATCAAGAAATTCAAGCCCGACTCATTTGATCTAAATTGAGCAGCGTTGTCTATAAGCTTTTATTTTCCCGCTGCACTCATGAACCGTCAAGCACGTGAGATTTTTTTTGTGCTCGCGCAAGAAGCTGATTTTTCTCAATTTAAAAGATTTATGAGGAACCGAAAATTCGTGTCGATCTTTTATGATGAATGTGAGTGACAATGAACTTCCCTTCAGAGGAGTAATTCAGCATAAACATTTGATTCAGCAAATAAAGTCAGTCGTCACTTGGAAACAAATTGTAATTTTTGAAAGAAATACTTGTAATGCAACAGCACCATGGACAAATGTTCAACAATAATTATTGAATATATGGACGAGTAACTTTAGAGGAAAATATTTTAGAAAACATTAATTTATTCTACTAATCTACGTCTTACGTGCGCGATGAGAAATGTAGCTAACATAACTCTAATTTAGTTTCAAGGTAAAATTTGCACATCTGATCTCTAAAGCTTGACATGACACGATACTAATGACATTACAACAATATCTACAACCATAGAACGGAGTATTCGTCTCTGTGAGATGTACAGTGTACATTCAATGAAATCATATGCATTGACATTTAATATGAAATTCACTTTAATATAAATATATAATACTAGAAAAGAACATAATCCGGTACGAGAAAAAACTAAATGAAAAGCTGAAAGGTTGCCTAGGACCAGCCATTATAAAAGAGCCATTTAACTCAACTACGCGACACGCTCACCAGTTGTACAAATCCTCGACAGCGACGCCCAGGTGACGCCGTACGGACACCCAAATGCTCACTCGTCGCCGCCATCATTCGCGTTTTTTTCCTGTTACGCATGCAAGCAGAGAAGCTGAGAAAAGCAGGCTAGCATTTGAGTTTGCGAAATTAGCCGCACGAAATGATAGATGTTCCATGGGCCAGTAATTATAGAAATTTTGACAGCCACTGTTGCTGCGAAAGCCACGTTGCATGTATAGTGCAGTGGAGAACTGCCAGGGCTGAGCGCAGCGGTCGGCACCGAACCGCTTACGGTGAACAACGCAGACGACGATTGTTGCGATTGTGTGACGTTTCGTAACAACGTGCAGCTAGTAGGGGTTATGCACCCGTAAATCAAACAAAACGTTGTTTGTCGAGATTGAAAGAAAAAATTTAGTAATTGAAAACTACGGCAAACAGTCTGGTCTTGTACACGGTTTGCGGAAAGCATTTCTCCCCAAAATATGAAATGTTGGACCAAGGGTTCATTGTCGTCCATCAATATGGAGTACAGAGGACGATGACATATTATATTTGTTCATCTTGCATATCTTCTTGTTCAATCAGCTGTTCTTTGATGTCGGAACTCAGACTTATCATGTACAGCGTGTTGGAATAATGAATTATATAACAAAAACACGTCTTACTGGCACCATGTAGGCAATATTGTTCGTTTTAAATTGGTTTACGTTTTCGAGAAGGCAAAGGATCATTTCAGGTCAGACGCCATCTATGAATTTGTGGAGAAATAAACTTCCTTTTGAGCTCATGCTTAAACGTGAGGACAAATTACGACCACCGCTTTATTGCCTCCGAGGACTTAAGCCAAGCGCTTAGTTTTTTTTTTCTTCAGGTGTAATTTTAATAACCAAAGTCAGAGGTACATCGATCAAGATTGATTCAAAACACCGCTTCGCTAGCCTCTCAGAAAAATTATCACACTCATTAAAATTATTACACCGCTTCGGTACCTTTTCAGAAAATTGTTCCACTTCCGGGCAAATACTGTGAAGTTCGCAGTTACTTCGTGCTTCTCATTGATGTCTTGAATCACGCATCCCTGCAGTAACTCAGCTCAGATGTTCTTCAGTGACTCACTCTGCAGAGCTGCCTTTATTTTTTGCAAGAAACTGGTCGACTGAGATGCGGATATGGAAATTTCTAAGCATTTCTTCAGTACTTGGCAAACCTCAAACTAAATGGAATTAAAAATTTTTTGAAGCTGAAAAAATTCTTTAAAAAAATTATCTTCTTAATATAGAGGTTAAAAAACAGATGGGAAGCCAAAAATGCACTTAGCTTGATTGTTAATAATCAGATATTAAAAATTACCACTGGCTTATAACCAGAAACGAATGAGATGTGTTTGCCGCACGGCGAGCGGAGTGATGAATCTCAACTTCCCTTCGACCAGGAATTGTCAAAATGAGTTTTAGATGCTGCGGCAACACTACAGAAACTGCCGCTGATGTCTTGCTGATCTCTCTGCTTCTAAAAACGTCACCTGCACAATAAATCGTGAGCGTTGATCACACACAGCGTTTGATTTATTGCCAGTAGTTCTGATAGCATCCAGAGTCGAAGCCTAGCTGTGTTGCGTGCCATGTGGAACCTTCTGATCATGCGTCGGTGTATGTGCTTGTACTTCCTCTAGTTCTTATTAGTGTATTTTTTTGTTCTTATCAAGAACACGGCAACTCCAACGAAGGTCCCGGAAGGTAACTTGAAATAAAAAGGAAATAAAATATCGACTCACTCACATGCACAGTGAGTGAGTCGATATAGCAATTCGTTCATTAGCCCTCTGAGCTCGAAACATGAATCTCTTTTCCGCCGGCCAATAACAGCGCATAGCAACTATATTGCCGTTGTGACTCATATGTTTCCCAAAACAAAATATGCTGACGCTTGCATGCCCAGTGCATTACGTGATCAACACTGAATTTCTTACCAAGAGCTAGGTTTCCAATTATGAACTATGGTAAACAGCGAGGGTTGTACATTCACGTTCATGCCGTTCCCTGACATAGCGCGTACTACGAAAACATCCACGCGTACATGAAAGAGCTCACACTGCTGCACATGAATAAAAATTTAAGCATTCTGACTAAAACAAACTTTCAATTTTTTTTCGTGCGTATGAACGTGAAACGCAAGAGTTTAGAGTTGAACTGCGAAAGACGTTTAATTAGCATCATACTTCTGAAAAGAACGTGAACTGGAAGTTGAGCTCGCAGCTCTTAAAAGGAAAAGTTTTTGTAAAGTGAAGACCACTTGACTTATTTGACCTAATTATTCTGTAACATTGAATTGAATATATTAACGGAAAATTTTGTTGAACAGGGACGGAGTAATGTTTGATGCAAAAAGAACATTTTTCCGTTATCTAATAGTGAAGTTATACGGCTCTTCTGCAGCGTAAATAACTTTTGATGTATCTCAAGGAAAGGATATTACAAAAACAATGAATAGTTCTGCGTGATCTTGGCCTGTTGCTGGTCAGCGCTGCGTTTGGGTAAATCTGCCTTGCCTCAAGGTGTATGTATATACGCACTCACAGGCTTTCATTATTTTTTCTTTTTAATAAAACGCTGTTTACCTGAACGTTTAAAACTTAGTCTCCGTGATCTCAGTGCACTTGGGAACAATATTAAATTAGTTCGAGGAGTCCCCTTCTCCCTCGATAGTATTTTACCTGCAGCGAGCCACGGATGTCGTTATAAAACATCGTTCGCTGGCTCAGCGTAAACGACAGCTCTGTGTGTGCACGCATTTTAAGCTCGTGTCTCGGTGACATGGTGTGCTTCTAACAGCCAGGCTCTACGTACATAATCATTGTTATTAATGTTCTTGTCATCGTCAAATTACAATTAGCAAATCTGTACGCATGGCAATGTTTTTCTTCATAAACATTTTTTTCTGGTTTACACTTCCAAATACGTGATAATGAAGTTTGAAATTTACTTCAGACTTAAGAGAATGGGTTGGAGTTCCTGATCATGTGTTTTTCTATTTCATTTCGATAAATTTTCATTGACAAATCTTCATTTTTTGTTTAATTTTCATCGTCACTATTTTTAACATTCATTAGTCATATTCATTAGAAGACTCTAGAGTTTCAATAAAACGTTGTGGATGATTGTACTTGTTCTTTAGATTATATTTACTTTTGATTGTGCACTAAGCATAACTGGTTCCGTACATTTATCGTTGCTCAATGAAATAGCATCACTTCTCTTAATGATTCACGCTTGTCTCGGCCGCCGTTGTCGATGATGTAGGTTATCTTACTGATAGGCTATAAAGAGTTATTTTGTGCGTAATGCATGATACATGGCTGGCTGGTTTGTACCCCTTCACTTATATCTGCATCACTTGTTGCAACCATTGACCATTGCTTTTAGAACAATTTTGGCGACAGTCCTTTTTCCATCAGTATCATTAATCATTATTAATAAATCGCAACATTATTTTCGGAAAATTTTGTTCTGAATTATTGGACACTTTGTTTACTTTTGCCGCTGCAGGACAGAATGTTGAACATTTTGCTCTATTCAAGCCCGTGGTCTAATGCTAGGCGCTGGCATGAGGACAGTGTCACGATTTAAATTTCATCAATGCAAGACATAACAACTATCGAAGTTATGTTTCATTTGGTACCCTTGGAGAAAATCATATTTTATTCCAGTTCAGGTAGGCAGTAATGTAGCGCGTCAATAATTTGAACGCATGGGAACAAGAAACATTATTACCGTTGAAATTATCTGCCTTGAGATTGAGTGGTGCATCCCGCACCACTCACTCGCATCCTCTCTCGTGGTGGAAGTCGAAAGCACTCTTTACTTCTGCTGTTTTTATTGTTCTCGTTTCTTGCTGAATAAGCGCTACGCGGGTACTGTTAACCTGTTTCCTTATGACGAACCAAATTATGAGTAGTGCAGTACCAATAGTTTACTTTATCTAATTACGGTCTACACTACTGAATGATAACGATTTTTTTGGCGTTATTCGGGCCAGCTCGGTAGACATTTTTCAAGTTTCACTGAAATTGTCATTTATTGCTGGCAAAATTAATTTTTTATCTGTTTAAGCTGTTTTATTTATGTTGCTTCATGAAGTCATGGTAGATTTTTCGATGTGTATTATTTTTCATGGACTCCGATATGCTATGTTCACAGACCTGATCATAAGAAATAGAGGCTATCTCAAAGCATGGAATGCTTAACCTTTTTAACGGGCAAGTTTCCATATACAGTCACCCAAAATATCCACATAAAAATACTCTCCAAGGCTACCGGTTAGTGTTAATATAAACATTTAAGTAGAAGTTTTGACTCGGCCTATGAGTTTGTTTTGTTTCTTCAGTTTTGTTTCTTGATTGCGGAAGTAGCAAAATCTATCAAATTATCCGAAATATTTCAATAGAATTGTATTAAATTTTTGTTGGATAGTTGCCCTATGCATTTGTATCTATTAACACGTTGACTACGAAGTGGTACATATGCGTACCACGAAATGTATTTCTCCAGGACGTAGTGGTACATAATCCAGGTTGCCTAAAATCGGCCAAATCCGAGAATAAAAAAGGCCAATAACTCAAAATATACTAGTTCATTTATAGGTTCTGGTATAAAAATCCCATTTCTTTTCTTTTTTCAGTATTTAAAATTTGATTAGGAAGTACCCCTATCATAAATTTTAGCCGGCCAACGCAATTGAGAAAAACTAAATCACGGAATTTGTCCGGAAAAAATGACCGTCTGGCAACCCTGTTTAAAAAAAGTACAAAAAATGAAATAACAGTACAAGATGAAGCGATCGTAGTCAACGTGTTAATTTAAATTATATGATTTTTTAGGGGGATAGCATCTGTATGAACAGAATAGAATCTTTAACTGGGTTTTATTTCTTCAATATGCACTATTGAAAATCCTAGAATGTAAATCCTAGAATTGTTCATACTTCTCGTAATGGGTTAAGAAATTCTAGCCTCAGAAGATTTCTACTCTTGCCCGCGAAAGTCGTAATGGTTTTTTCGAAATTTTGCAATATATTATATAGCAGAAAACTTCATAACTTAGGGTATAATCCTGCTGTGCAAGAAATGAAAGATCACTCGTAACTTTTGAATCTATCGACGGTTAGTGAGCGATTATCTCTAGGATAGTCTTCATTTATTAGCGTCTTTCTAAGTTATTTATTCATACACTTATACATGTGTGTACGACCTCTGCTTTCTATCGCCACATCTCATTTGTAATACGAACTTTCAATCGTCCGCTCTTCTTCCATGGCAGTCGGTTTATTCAGGACAGTTATATTCTTGAAAATTTAACATATATGATTAAGATTTCTTTAAAACTTGAGAATCTTCTGCAAAGTTTAATTAAACTCTTCGCTGCTTATGCGACATTTCTATGTATTAGCAATTATTTCCCCACTTGTGCATACTCTTCAATGTAGCTGCCAAACGTGTATATTTTTTAGACATTTTTATATACAACCGTTACGACGATACTTTAATGTACTCAAATTTGTGACACCCCCCCTTATTTGCACCGCTTTGACTTTTTTTAATTATTCGTTGCTGTCGCTTGACCAGTCAGTTATTTTTTCGCATTGATAGTTTCATGCTATGCATTTAATGGCATTGCGTTTCATTGTTTATGGTAATTTTATTGTAAAAATTTGGTACCTCCAATGTATAGCTTAGTCAGGGCATACTGAGTGAACGACTCTACATTTTGGAGCCACGTTCAAAATATGAACGAATATTGTATCGCAGGCTTCAATAAACTGCTAATTGTAAACAAATATGTGTTTGTCATAGAACTTGGGAACTGGCTTGTGGCTGCCCACCGTACGAAAGTTGCCTTTGGTCTCAGCCTCCCGAGGTGCGTGTGTGCACTAAAAAAAAGAACATATCCTACTGTTCAAATGATGACTCGCTTTCTTCTGCTAGTTGCACAGATACGCCCTGGTGTCTTACCAAACTGGGTAAGGATGACCAAGGCAAGGTAAAAAGTGTATCTGTATTAGAACAAGTCTCACTGATTCCTCTGAGTGTGTGAGCAGAGCAGTGCACGCTTGTTCGTCGGTTGACTGAGCAGTTCGTGGCACGAAGGCCTGGTGTGGTGATGATACTAACACAGGTACTAAATTCGTGCTTGTAGATAGTTTCTCGAATTACGTAACACCGATCATTGTGTGTGAACGGTACTAGCATTCGTGTACGTGTATGTGTGCGCATTACATAACCGGTCAGGTTCGTGTGCACCCGGCAGTGCCAGTCATGTACGTGCATATAGGCGCGCGTTTCCGCTCATGTACGTGCCTGAGAAGCCGGTTGTGTACGCTTACCGGCGTTTGGGTCCCGTCATAGCGGGGCTGTTTCACGTTACGTAAGTGACAACCTATATCGAATATTTCATTTAAGATGCCTGATAAGTTTTCTGTCTCTGTTTCCTGTTCTTCTTTTTTTTGTA
>NW_025938227.1:0-5117 GCF_000764305.2 Hyalella azteca | reverse complement strand
GTCAAAAAAGTGCATCGATTTTCGGACGCGGTTGACTCATCAAAGTGGGTCATCCAGACCCGCCCATTTCTCTCAGTGTATAATCGGGGATACGTTATTCAGTTATGCACATTATATTGAATACCAGAGAGTATTTCTCATTAATGCTAGTAGTTGCGTTTTTCTCAGTTTGGCCTATTATATTTTTTGTAGCATATGAAAGTACGAAAATGAAGTTGGTAAAGAACATTTTATTTTAATAGTACGACGTTTCGAGTAAAGAATATTCTTTATCGAGTAGAATGAAGGTTTGAAATAGGACGCACTTTCAATTATAGTGTGCGTGTGTGCATTTGATCAAACACTGAGAATAATGCACAGTCACTATATCGTGCACTATCGGGTCACTGAGAATAATGCACGATCACTATGATCGTGCACTATCGGGTCCTGAGAATAATGCACAGTCACTATGGTCGTGCACTATCGGGTCCTGAGAATAATGCACGATCACTATTATCGTGCACCATCGGGTCACTGAGAATAAAGCACGATCACTATGATCGTGCACTATCGGATCACTGAGAATAATGCACAGTCACTATTATCGTGCACTATCGGGTCACTGAGAATAAAGCACGATCACTATGATCGTGCACTATCGGATCACTGAGAATAATGCACAGTCACTATTATCGTGCACTATCGGGTCACTGAGAATAATGCACAGTCACTATTATCGTACACTATCGGGTCACTGAGAATAATGCACGATCACTATGATCGTGCACTCTCGGATCACTGGGAAACAGCACGGTCACTATCGTAGAGGATCTGGTATCGAACCAACAGGTGACATACTCGTACCATCGCAATCTTGTACTATCGAATTTCCTACTGGCTCTATATAAAATCGAAAATTTTGCCTTTTCCGTTTTCTTGGCTTATTTTGTAGCTGCTGAAAAGACGCGTCTAACGCAGCAATCCGCATGTATGTGCGTGCTATAGTTTTTGCGAAAGGCAATCTTATATATATATAAAATGAACATTTTTAGTGAATTTTCTCATTTATGGAAAAAATGCGCTTGTGTGCTCGTCATATCCGTCCGTCCGTCCGTGAATTCACGTTTTCGTCGATGAGAAAATGCGCTCTTTGTTACTCACTGCAGTGAATGCCGAGTTATATTTTTTGAATTANCTTCAGCGCCTTCATCCTGCCATGCCAAAATCTAATGTTAGAAAATTACTTTTTGACTCTTATTTACACAAGTTACTTATTTAATGGGATCTGAAATTTCGTCAGCCACAGTTATCCAAGATTGCTCAGCATTTTAGCATCTAGCTGTACATACTATACATTGCCATTCAAAAGGGCACTTTGGTTTATGTATACCTATAAAGCTCATTCATCCTATTGGACAAATATAATGCCTATAATTTAGGACTAGGCTGTGACCAGGTTGCCTGTAAAATTTTTTCAATAAATGATTTTCAGCAAAGCAGTATTTTGCACTGTCAAGGAGGACAGTCACTACATGGTTGTCAGCCAATGAAGAACAACAGAACTTACAGAAGAAATATCAAGATTATCAACAAATAAAGTTAATTCAAAAGAATAAATGAAACCCAACTTAATTAAGGTGATACAAAAGAAAATAATTAACAAAAATCAGAAGAAAAGCACAGCTTCAATCATGATGTCAGCCACAAACTTATATTAATGTCTTATGTTAATAATACATCAGTTAAGAAATGCATACAGTATGCCTCAGTTACAGGTATAATACTAGATTTATACTCAGTAATGGTCAAAACATAAATCATTTGCAGATCTAAAGGAATTTAAAAGCAAAGAAAACACCAAGCCAATTCACCATATCGATATTGAAAACATTTCGGAGTCCAGCTCCATCATAAGTTCAAAATGGAGCTGGTTTGCTTCATCAGTTTTGAACTGATGATGGAGCTGGACTCCAAAACATTTTCTATATTGATATGGTGAATTGGCTTGGTGTTTTCTTTGCTTTTAAATTCCTTGTGAACTTGCAATATAAGCAGGCTGATAATATAAGTATTTGCAGGTCAGAACCATCAGCAAGAATCTTATTCACACAAATGTAATGTATACATGAAATTTGTACTCAATTATTTCATATACATAAACATATACATTTCAACTTCATATACCTGAACATGTACATGAATATAATAATATCCTCAACTTATGCTTATTGGTGGTATCCAATTTTAAATAGACAAGTCATGCCTTTTTCTAATTTGAGGATAGCTATTTTTAAAAGCAAACTGAGGCCATGAAATAAGAAACGTAGTTGAAGAGCAGTTCCATCAAAATTCACATGAAAAAATTCAATTGGCTATATGAAAATATAAATATTTTTTAGTATTTTCATCAAATAAAGATAATGCAAACACCCATTGTTGAATCACTTTCCCTAAACTGCAAAAAAAAAATTCTACGAAAAATTTATATCAATGTGGACAAAATATCGCATCATGAGACAAATGACTTGGACTTGGTATATAAAATTCGGAAGCATACCACTATACTCACCATGCTAGGTGAGCATAACACGAGTCTGTTGAACACAGAACTATGGAGCAGCCTAGAATACTAAATGCTTGGTGCCTGCGATAACACTCGCTGATAACTGAACCACCATTGACAGGGTCAAAATCATGAGCGTAAAACACAAGGCATGTCCAATTGAGGCCTTCATTTGAGAGGGATGACAGTGAGACCGATGGGAGTATCTGGCCATTCACATAAGCAGGTGCACAAAGAGGAGGGAGGTGCATTCCTGGCACCATCAGTGCCATGCCTTCCTGAAATAATAAAATTCCATTACTAATGGGAAAAAAGACCTCAATAAGAGAGAATATTCAAATGACATTTACACCAAAATAGGAGCAAACTTTTTTAATTGAAGGATAAATCTTTTGATGCCTGACATCCAGAAGTCCTCCAGAAAAGAACACTTACACTTACATTTGTTTAAAAAACCTAATTGATTAAATATTTTTATAAGTAGGACTGGGTTCTCTAATAAAGTCTCTTAAATAATTGAGTACATATCACAGAGGTGAAATTGGTAATACTTCACCCAACAACCAGCTATCTCCTTAAAACCAAATAACCAATAGTATCCTCTAACATAAAACATTGTTTTTGTGATTTCAAATATTTTTTAACCATTTATGTTTTTTATTGTTATCAATCACCTTAAAATAACTGGATTCCCAATTATGATACCATAATATACTTATTTTTAGATAGGAGAGGAAATAATGCTTGCTACTTGGAAGCAACTGGATTCAAACCTGAAGCTTATTGAGCATTATGTACTAGTCATGATAGGCTTACATTATGGATAAAATTGCAAAAAGGCATGTCTCTTCCCTAAAAAGTTATGCTTAAAAATGATAAGCAGGTCTCTAATTCTCTAACAAGGGAGCAGGGTGGCCCAGTGGTTAAAGTTCAGAGTACCAAGATTGGCACAGAGAAACGCGGGTTCGATCCCAGCTCTGTGCGCCAGTTTCTGGTCAGAATCGGCGAGGAGTCCAGGCGGGGTTAAGCAAAGCAGAATTGTAGAAGTGAGTTGCGGGTTCGAGTCTGCAACAAGTTGTAAATGTTCTGCGATGTTAAGAATCGGCGACAGGCCTAAGGCCTACTAACGCTGAAACCGCTATTATTATTATTACTAGTACAAATGATCAAAGATCAATAAATCAAATATAATATACTCACAGCAGGGTTAGTTTTGTGTGTCTGAGATGACTTTGAGAGAGAGCTTGCTCTTAGTGGGCCCTCATCTTTACGCTGAATTTTGTTAGCCTGCTGTAACTGAGCTCCCTCCAAAAGACGTTTATTGCTCATCATGAGTAGAAACAAAATTTTCTTATATATTACAACTTTAAGAAAATATAGGTACTACCAGTTCAGCAATTTACCCTGCAAGGCTGCAAACTCATTAAAAACATAAATACATAATAATGTTTAATATAAAAAATGAGACTATCAACAAAACAACAGTAAGAATAAGATGGCTAAATAAATCTTAGCAATACCTACCTACCTGTAAATCTGTAATTACATCATAAGTTTGTTGAAATTGCTAGCTGATCAAGAGTTTACAATAAAAAGAGAATGTAAAATTGTAAAGTTACCCTGGAGGCTGGAACCTGGAAGTCCTGGAACTTGGAAGTAAGTTAGCTCTATCAGTATATCATCAGTTATTTGTGCAGTAGCCTACTCTTGCGGTCTTGCTCTTGCCTCTGCCAGGGCCTGCCCTCTAGGAATCCAAGATAGAGCAATTCAAGCTATGTCAGGAAACTCAACTGGCTGATTCTCAATTATCAAACTAGCCTGGTGACCAGCAGACTTGACTAACCTACACACAATACAGTGTACACTAGGTAACTAGGACTACTGGAGATGATGGAGACAGTGGAGAGTGGAGAGTGGAGACCGGAGTAGGCACTGCACGGCGCATATCTTTCATTTTTACCAACAATCTACCCGACGGCCGACGCCGACGGACACCGTTCCATCATAGTGGCAAAGCAGAGAGTTTTTTAGACTCTCCCTCAAGTTCATTTGTGAGTCCTATAAGTAGTTAAGTAGACCAGTAAAGTATCCTGGATACCAGTAGTATCATACATAAGGAATTAATATAAATCTTGAGTAAATGAGGAAATTAAAAATAAACTGATTCTAAAAAAGCTCTGGTTTGCCACTATGCGGTTCCATTCTAACTAGTAGCTACTACCAATCGCAATCACCGTTCCACTGTTCACGCAACTTCACGGGCGGACGGGCCTATTATTTTCGGCGACGAGCCATTAACACAATAATGGTGGTGGTCGCGGGTTGTAGGTGAAGAAGAAGTCGCACGTTGACCGCTTGTAACACCTGGACTCAGCAATAGTTATTTAGTTGAAGTCTTCATCATGTTTCTCTCAATTTCATCTCCTTCTTTGCTGGCATGAGCTCTCTTTGTTATCAACAATTCTCTTGTTTAGGTCAAATCACAGCTTAATCCAGTGCATTTCACCAGCTACATGGTAGATAATCGACCAGTTTGCATGAGATATGTGGTGGTTGCTCTCACTATGTGGTG
>NW_025938226.1:0-1200 GCF_000764305.2 Hyalella azteca | reverse complement strand
CTCAATTAAATATTTCATTAAATATGTTTAATGTGAAGCTGCCATGCTGTCACCGGTCTTGGAGGCTTGAAATAAAAATGAATAAAAAAGAAGGAAGAAATCATTTACAAAATAAACACAAGTAGAAATAGCATGTAAAATTGATCGTAGCCACGTATTTACATGTCGTGATATAATAAGGAATACAAAATATATTTGTATATAGAATAAATTAACGTCAGGTCGCAGTACTATATGAACGGCTTGTGCACTTCCACCTGATATAAGAAATAAATCGTTATATAACTACGTAATACCTCCAATAAACGATATAGTACATGGTTAGAAAAATGAATGACAAAATTCAATGAACGGCATCAGAGTTCATGTACAGTACACATGTACAGTACACGTGTACAGTACACGTGTACAGTATCGGTAAAAACCAAAATCTGCATTAATCTGAAAAATACTCATAATTCATAAAACTAAACAGAAAAAACTATAAACTTTAACTTTCGGCGATTAAATGATATTGGTTGAAAAAAATTGAATAGGCCTCTCTGACATAAAATTAGGCCTATCTGAAATAAAATATATTTTGTTTTAGGAAAGTTTACTAGAGCAGCAATCGGAGTCCTGATGTTGCCATAGAGATGCGCTCTAGAACCCAAAAACTGGAATTAATATAAGCGACTTCTACAGATCGTCTGGTAGAAGAAGTAGATCGTCTGGTAGAAGAAGTAGATCGTCTGGTAGAAGCAAGTAGATCGCCTGGTAAAAACAAGTAGATCGTGTGGTAGAAGCAAGTAGATCGCCTAGTAGCAGAGAACTGCAGTCCAATCCTTCTATTTTTCTTACGCAAAATAGCCATTTTCCTACCTCCAAAACAATCCTTCTGATTACTACACATAAAAAATATTCAACTCACAAAACCTTTAATTTCAAAACACTGCAGCTTAATTGAACGGAAAAAATATGAACGTGAAAGTTGAACAGAAAAACAATTAATGAAAACGAACGTAGAAATCAAACGTGGTTGAGGGAATATGGGTAAATTCAAGCGTCAGGTTTGCATGTTAGGAACAAGTCGCCTAATTTGGCCATTGAGGTGGCGGCTTTAGTGACGGCTTAGCTAACGGAGGCTTGTGAGCCGCTGCCTTTGATTTCCGCTGCCTTTATCCAGCGATAATTTTTATCCACAACTGAGGGATGGATTTA
>NW_025938225.1:0-559 GCF_000764305.2 Hyalella azteca | reverse complement strand
CTCTTTTTGAACTATAATTAAGCCTAATTGCTTGCACACGCAGCCACTACCCTAACAAAATTCGGGGACCGCCTAGGCTTCGGCCGAATAGTCACCACACTCGGTGCAAATCCCTAACAAAATTTAGAGTCGTCCCAGCTTCTAGTAATCCAAATCAGAAGCTGACTCGTCTGTAAATTTTCACTGGTAAGTTATTCTGGGTCTGCTAAATCATACAAAATAAGCTTCTGGTCAGAATCTCCTTTCCGACTTTATAGTCGCCTGAGAGTATGACAAGGGTCCGCCGAGCCGAGTCATACAAAGCTATGCTGCCCAAAGGCTGCCTTTCGAACCCTGAGCCGAAGCGGACATATAGAAGCTGATTTACGTGCCCTCCGTTTCCTCCTACACTAACCACAAGTATTTACGCTGATGCTGGCCCCGTGTAACGGGCTACTGACCGCTACTACTGGTCGCGTGTAAAGGGCTACTGGCCGCCACTACTGGCCTCGTATAAAGGGTTACTGTCTGCCACTACCTGCCTCATGTATAGGCATTTCTGGGTGCCTCTACTGGCCTC
>NW_025938224.1:0-749 GCF_000764305.2 Hyalella azteca | reverse complement strand
TTTAGTCGAACTGATGATGGACCTGGACTCCGAAACGTTTTCAATATCGATATGGTGAATTTTCTTGGCGTTTTCTTTGCTTTTAAATTCCTTGAAGACTCCACTTATGTTGAGTAGTAGAAAATAAATTTTAGTTAAGTGATAGAAATAAAGTAAGGCTTTCGGATTTTAGATAGAAATAATCTTCTAACTTAGAGGAATTCTGTCTCGTAGTTGAGAGTAGTCTGCTGTAGGCATAGATTTTCGTGAGGTTTGATTTTGAGCAGGGCGTGTAAATTCTATGTCAGGGTAATAGGCAGGCGTCGTTAGGGGCCGAAGCAGGAAGTGTAGCATAGACTGACCGCGACGGAAACTGTAAGGCAAGCTGGCAAGGATCGATGCTGGGAATGGCGAGCAAATTAAGGACGGTTTATGGTCGGCGAACTGGGCAGCAAACGTTAGGAAGGTCAGAAGATCGATCATTGATGAGCGGAACGATAGACTGAACACGCCAGTGGGATTTCAGTGCATGCGTTAACGACGGTTTGAATTTATTTTATGAAATAAAAATTTTATTTTTTTTTCTACCTTCCAAATACCGCGAGTTCTATAGGTTATCAAAGATTGTCGGATAGGGGTTTTTAACTGGTGTAGACTTTATTTCCAACATAAACAATTGATTCGTCGCTAATGGTTGCAAGAGCAGTGAGGCGCATCGGCGATTATTGGATAGTGATCGATCTAATAACGAATAAATTTCAAGCACATAT
>NW_025938223.1:0-793 GCF_000764305.2 Hyalella azteca | reverse complement strand
ACCTTACCTCTACCTTCGTCCCCACAGGTAGATCAACCCTGAGGGTTTGCTCTACCTGCTCCCTAAGAGTCTAGGATTCTAATTCTTCTCCCATCCTGGTACTTTTCCGACCTTGATCCCTTCACTTTTCTCGTCTTCTCTTCCCTCTAGAGGCCGCTGAACGTCTCTCCCTGCTTCCCTCTTTCTTCACCCTTTTTTTTTGCCTAGTTACCTCTTCTTCCTGCCACATCTTCCCGGTTAGTAAAGTGACCATCCGTCCACCCTTCCACTGGTGGAAAAGTGTCCACCCTTTTAAGGGTGAAAAAATTATCACCCAACCGAGCCGCAGCTATGTTTATCCGAGCCGCAGCTATGGTGTGCGTGGATGCCATCTCCACATAAAGACATTATTTAAATTAAATTCACTCAATTGTTTTTTAGCATAAGTTTCTCATGGTTTCGCGGAGCAGCTTTAGGATGTCTTTCTGTAAAAGCTTTTCCCGGAGAATCACATCAACGTTTTCAATGGCGCTTTTTGCACTTCATCATTTCAGTTTTACTGGTGTGCCACTTCAAGTTTTATTACCTACTTTAAAAAATAAATTATTTTATATGACGCGGAAACATTCCCTATTAATCCTGCTTCTTTCAACTTCCTTCTAATTATATCTTTATAAATTTCATGTGTTAAGGTTTAGTGAGCGGAGGTTATTCTATTGCCTTATAGTCGATGGCAGTTACTCGTACAAATGTATTTCAGGTTCGAGGACGGCTTCAGCACGATGTCGGCCATAAGCTCCGGTGAGTGTCATCG
>NW_025938222.1:0-1047 GCF_000764305.2 Hyalella azteca | reverse complement strand
GTGTTAGAGCGAGCTCTATTCCACGTTGCTTTACTTTTCACCCAGACTGTAAAAAAGCATTCGATTTATAGTGAAAATATTCGATATTGCTGTAACCTACTTCGCTGTAAACAAAATTTTGACTTTATCTACAGGATAGAGGGAAAGATTTTCGTAATGTAACCAATATTTTCACTTTATCTGCGGAGATTTTCGTAACGCTTCAATGAAGCTTCGTAAGATGTTTGCAGATTGTTGATGATGAAGATCTTATCATTGTTATCGTTAACTTGCTTATAGTCTCTCGAGAATATTTTGGTCTCTAGATCATGAATTTAATTATGATTTATAATCTATAGTTCCTGCTTTCCGGGATTGTGTTCGGCGAATTATGTTAACATTTTAATTGGTGTACCTCGCTGAGCTACATTCAATTTATAGTAAAGTCTATTATTATTATACCGATTAAAAGACATTCATGATTAAAAGACATTAATGTACCGATGATTCAGAGATAAAAAAATTATTTAAATATTTTATTGAAAGGAAGATTTTCAGTGCCATTTATAAGTACTGCTGCACAAAATAAAATCTCATATTCCATTACCTTTTATTTTTTGCAGATTTCATATCAACTTCTATATTCAATTGATGGGCCATGTATAACTGAATGTTCTGGGCAATAGGAAAATAGTGATTATTAAACTGACGGAATTATTTTTTATTAATAAAATCCCTGAATTTTTTTTATAGATTTTTAATAACAAGTTCGTAAACGGCTTATGAATGAGCGGTTCTTATTTTTGGTCGTGGCGCCACATATACACAAATAGATTAAAGGTAATTGGAAATTGTGCTCGTACTAATAATCTTTATTCGCATTCTTTCATTAAAAAACTTGTTATAAATGAGCACGGAAAATATTCCTTATTTTATGTCCTTGAATTTTATGTTCATCAAGAAATTTTTGGGGCAAGAAACAACGATTTTTTTTCATTTTTCTCCCTGACGAAGACATATGTATATTTCTAAGGAGAAGAAATTCATTTAAATTTTTCGAATCCTCAA
>NW_025938221.1:0-485 GCF_000764305.2 Hyalella azteca | reverse complement strand
CATAGCTCTGTTTTCCAGTGATGAAGATTTACAAGACAAATAATGCTGTTTTATTTATAAATGATCTAACTTCAAGAGAGTAATTCATTGCTAATATGAAACCTGAAATACCGCGCAGATACTCGACTTATAATAAAGTACTAATCAATGCATTTATCCTTTGAAATCAAATTTTCATGCAATTACCACGAAGGCTTCACTGGTCACTTGATTCTGCTTGAGCTCACGATTTTCTGTGCATTATTCGATTATTGAGTAAATGTAAATATATATATATATATTTTCTGTGCATTATTCGATTATTGAGTAAATGTAAATATATATTTCATTACCTCACAAGAGCACTATAACAGAGGTAAAATGTCATGAGCTGATAAGCGTTAGGCCATGTTAAGCAATCATATCATCATACAATACGTTGCTCAGACTCAGTGCATGGAATGCCACAACATCAACAATCAAGTTCCTTTATGCAAAGGATGTTG